>NC_068443.1:32040114-32340114 GCF_023373465.1 Oncorhynchus keta
TTTTTTTTGTTTTTTACAAAATATGAAATCTCTCTCTCACTCTTGCTTTTCCTTAATTTGTTAAGAAATACATTTGTTCAAAACTGTTCAACTATTGTCTTTCTCTCTCTTTGAGTCAACTACTCACCACATTTTGTGCACTACAGTGCTAGCTAGCTTATGCTTTCAGTACTGGATTGATTCTCTGATCCTTTGATAAGGCTGACAACATGCCAGTTCATGCTGCAAGAACTCTGATAGGTTGGAGGACATTCTCCAGAAGTTGTCATAATGAGTGTGTAAGTCTATGGAAGGGGTGAGAAACATGAGCCTCCTAGGTTTTGTAGTGAAGTCAATGTATCCAGAGGAGGACGGAAACCAGCTGTCCTCCGGCTACACCATGGTGCAGAGTTACTGTAGACTTTCATTGTTTTAATCAATTATTTGATGATGTGAATATATTTAGTATAGTTTTATCTTTAAAGGATAACATTTTTAATGTTTCTCTATTTTTATTTTTATGAAATTCACTGAGGAGGATGGTCCTCCCTTTCCACCTGAGGAGCCTCCACTGACTCCAACGTTTCCCACAGTTGTGTCAAGTTGGCTGGATGTCCTTTGTGTGCTGGACCATTCTTGATACACACAACAAACTGTTGAGTGTGACAAACCAACAGTGTTGCAGTTCTTGACACAAACCAGTGTGCCTGGCACCTACTACCATACCCTGTTCAAACGCACTTAAATATTTTGTATTGCCCATTCACCTTCTGAATGGTACACATACACAATCCATGTCTCAATTGTCTCAAGGCTTAAAATACTTATTTAACATGTCTCCTCCCCTTCATCTAGACTGATTGATGTGGATTTAACAAGTGACATCAACGAGGGATCATAGCTTTCACCTGGATTCACCTGGTCAGTCTATGTCATGGAAAGAGCAGGTGTTCATAATGTGCATAATATACAGCAAACGCTGTTTTGAAGCCACCGTGTCTCCCATGTTGGTTCTCCCTCTCCATTGTGAAAAAGATTTTGGAAGCTATGGATATGCATTTATTCATGTCTACATTTGTTTTTACCACGTTTATTCCAGTAGACACCTTAATGCATACGGCAAAAATTATATAATGTGAGGTAAACATTTTTTTAAAATCTTAAATACATGTCATTTTGTCCTTGAAACATTTAATTGAAATCATCTAGAGTTCTATTAATTCCTATGGAGGACTGCTCCTACTGAGGTGACAAGTGGCTTCGAAGCGCATCTCATTGGCCAATACATAGCATCAGCAATCTAGTGTTCATATACATCATTGGAGAGGACAGCATATGTCTTGAATACTTGACTCATTCTCCACACGACTGTGGAGGAGTTGGAGATTGGAGTTGGAGATTAGAGGTGTGTCCCAAATGGCACCCTATTCCCTGTATAGTGCACTACTTCTGACCAGAGCCCTATGGACCGTGGTGCACTAGAACCGTAAATAGGGTACTGTTTGGGATGGAGATCAGATCCCCTGTCCCCCCGGCCACTCAACGGCTTGTAATTAGGAAGGACTAGAGGGCTATCTATCACCACTGACTACACCTGTATCAAAACAGAACAGGCAGTGGACTGGAGTACGGCTGTAAGAGTTAAATAAGAGTTACTGCTGTGTCCTCTGCCTGCCCATGTGGATAGAAGAGAGTGGACATGGTCTGCTCACTCTTGTGAATCAACTCAAAGATGTTTGTGTTTTCCAGGTGTGCTGTGTAGAAATGGAGTATTGACATTTTTCGAATGACCGCCAGGACAAACATTAATGTATTGATAAGTACGTTGTTGTGCTGTAATATGGATGAAAAAAAGCCTTGATCACCAATCATCATGAGGACTCCAGTCACCATGTCTGTGTTTCCATCTCGGGGTCAGTCAGACACTACAAGGCTGAAACAGAGGTGTTTGTGGCACAGCCGGCTGGAATCACACAGCCCAGTAAGCCCCATTAGGGAACACTGCTTTTCTTTCAGAGAGAAGGTGACAGTGTTTGTCTGCCTGCCTGTCTATCTGTCCGGAATGCGTCCCAAATGGCACCTATTCCCTGCAAGGGTACTGGTCAAAAGTAGTGCGCTATATAGGGAATAGGGTGCTATTTGGGATGCTGACTTTGTCTGTCAAGCTGAGCGGAGAGGAGGCCATTACCAGGGGAGGTTGAGAGGAGGTTGAGGTGGTGAGTTTGAGTTCATTAACATCATATGTTTTGGGGGAGTGGGTTCCGTCTCTGTGAGGTATGTCCCCTCTGGCTCAGGCAGAAAGGGGTGATAAACTTGTCTTGGTGACAAATACTAAAACCATGTCAAAACGCGGCCAGACTGACAGTGTTTATTGCTTTCGCTTAACTCACTTAAATGTGCAGAAGGGTAGACGGTGTGTCATCTCACAAAGGGCTCTTTTCTCGTTAACTCTCAAATGTATATACGTTTAATTTCCAGTATTTAGACTTGGGTACACACTTTAAATGTTTGTTTAACCTAAACGGTACTCTGACTGAGGCATTTGGTATAGTGACACATTTAAGTGGTTGGCCCCCTAGGTTCAATTTGACTGTATTTGTTCAAGGCCTGAACAGACAGGCGTTTTGTAACATTGTGCTCATTAACAGTGGCTTACGCTGTTTCTAGACACCTTAGCTAGACCTGTAAAATGGCGCTCTGTTGTTGAAGACCCAGGTAATTATGGTACGTTGTTTGTCGACACCCAGGATCACCTGCGCGTGGCCGAAATTTGCAATGTCCTGTCTGGTCCTTAAGGGAATCTGTCTATTATACATGTAAAAATCTGTCTATTATGTATGTAATGTAAATGTAATTATCCTCTGCCTATGTACATTGTGTAGCTTATGATCACCTACATAAACACATCGTCATTAATGCACCAGCCAAGAGATCCTCATAATCAAACAATACCAGCAGTCAAACTCCAAACATAAAACATACATGAATTATGACGACAATCTTTGCACCTGACTAGTTTATTGGTCACAGACAGTCACAGCTTAGGGCATAACATGTGTTTCCAATGTTTAAATGAACACTGCATTATAACATCTATTCATTCTGTTCACGGCAGGCTTTATTTGACCTGTGGGAAGCGTTTTAAGTGGCCTCTTGTAAAGCACTATTGCCTAGCACTTCAGTGATGTTGTGTATGTATGCCATTTTTATTCATTTGCATCATGCCCCACTCAGATGGACTTGTAAAAGCAGCACCATGGGGAGATAGAATGCAGATGGCAATACAGGCCTGACCTGGGGCTTTCATTGCTCACTGAGACAGCCCTATTAACCAACCAAAAATCTATCCTCACACCCTTGTTAAATAGACTACTTTCCCCCTTATTGTCCAGTAGAATCGCTGGTTAGGTTATTCATGCCCACACACACACACACACACACACACACACACACACACACACACACACACACACACACACACACACACACACACACACACACACACACACACACACACACACACACACACACACACACACACACTACAATAGCAAGTCCATCTGGGGCTTAAAACAGTAGTAACCTTCTTGTCCTAAAGTAAGGACTTCCTTAACAACTGAATGTGATATTCTAACACAACAATTGTCCTCCTATATCATATATCTTATTACCATTTGGACTATGCTAGTTGTGTTACCCTCCCCACGGCTATATTCTCTCCATCATCTATCATCTGGAAGGCATCATGGGAACGTTTACAAGCCCGGCCAGCTTTTTCTTTACTTGCACACACACACACACACACACACACACACACACACACACACACACACACACACACACACACACACACACACACACACACACACACACACACACACACACACACACACACACACACACACACACACACACATATACACACACACACACACACACACACACACACACACACACACACACACACACACACACACACACACACACACACACACACACACACACACACACACACACACACACACACACACACACACACACACACACACACACACACACACACACACACACACACACACACACACACACACACACACACGCTGGGAATAAATCAGTGTGCCTGCAAGGCTAGCAGCCTCCCTCCATCCTCTCCTCTCCTCTCACTAGAGAAGTCAAGTCATTAGTGATTCCACTGGCAAAGCCACGCTCAGGGTTAATTCAGCCTGCGGTGTCAAACAGGCTGGAAACTGGAAACTGTCGATGGACGGACACACTCTGTCTGAGTCTCAGCTGGGTCCTGCTCCAGGGCAGATGGAAAATGTCTCATCAGACACAGTCAGACATACCGTTAGCCAGACACAGCTGTAACACCATTGCCAGAGACAGAGACACACTTCCAGGACAAACTCACTCACTCCTAGTCACTCCCCCGGCCCTAAAATTAGATGCAACCCTACAGATGGTGTGTCTTAGAACAGAATGCAACACTGTGCCTCCCTGCTGGTGCAGACAGACACCAACCCCTCCCTCCCTTTCTCTTTCTCTCTTTTGTCTTTCTCTTTCGCTCTCTCTCCCTCTCTCTGTCTCTCTCTCCTCGTCCTCCCAACCCCACTCCGTTTGCAGTTCAATTGGGCCAAGCAGCTGAGGAGGATGAGCAACCCCATCCTTCCCCCTCTATTTCCACACAGGCAGCAAAAAGAACCCACAGTGAATCCTACAGGGAAATTAAAAAGAGGAGAGGTGGATCCCTTCATTGGTGATCTCTAATCCACCCGAGGATGGGGAGTTTTTTGGGGGAGTGGGACAGAGACAGCCGTCGTCATCAAGCCTGCTTAGACAGCAGCCATGGGATTAGGAAGAGTCAACTATACAGGATTCAGAAAATACTAATTCACCCTTGAGTACCATCCAGTACTTGCAGTGTTGCTGTTTTCATTTTACATATTGATCCCATTATGTGTGATCCGTGGGGTAAACAAAACGGTTAGTGTGTTCACATTGATTCGTGTGGTTAGAGTAGATACTATTGGTTCACGTGTTGTCCATATGTTAGCAGGCTGGGTTACAAAGATATACTCTCTCACACACACACACACCCCAGAGAGGTGCCTGAGAGCCCAATGAGAGAACAAACCTGGCCTCTAGTAGTTGCCTTGAAAAGGGCATTGTCTAAAACCTCACGTCAACAGCTTTTTACAAGGGCTTGTGTTCTTAGCCATGAGAAAACAACTTGTCCACAGAGAGAAATTCCTCTGCCAATGTACCATGATGGGGCTGTCTACGTACAGAATCAAACTCCTGGGCAAACTTGCTGATGAAGTAGCTGTGTGTAAAGCCTAGGATACGTCCCCAATGGCATCCTATTCCCTATATAGTGCACTACCTTTGACAAGGGCCCTGGTCAAAAGTAGGGCACTTACATAGGGAATAGGGTGCCATTTGAGGCGTAGCCCTAGACTTATTTTTGCAGGCCAGGCAGAGGCTGTTTCCACAGCTGGCTCAGAAAGGAAAAGGGTTGTTGGCTCGGCTGTGCCTGGAAAAAAAGTAGTATGTTCTCCAACAGGCACCATGAGCTCATCATTTCATCTCCGCATTTCACACACATACACACGGTCACACATGAGAGAGAGAGTGCCTTAACAGTTCACACCCAATTACGTTTAATTGAATTAGGTACAGTATAAAACAGAAGGGTTGGGGTCGGGTTCATGTTTTGTGGACAGATTCACTTTAAACGGAAGTGACAACTTTCGCGAGAACTTTACTTCTGGGTAACCAAGATTAGGGTTGGGTTATCCTCCGCTTGTTCTCAAACACTCACACACAGACGTTACAGTACACACACAAACATGTACGCACATTCTAGTACTGTAGAGATTAGAGAATTATCTTTGTTAGCTGACCCAGAGTGGTAGGACACAGGGAATGGTCTATTTAAGAATGAGCTGATAATATTTGAGGTGATAATGTATGAGGTTATAATGTATGAAGTGACCATGTATGAGGCGACAATGCATGAGCCGATAATTTATGGGACGATAATGTGTGAGGTGATATTGTCTGAGGTTCCCATGGAACACTGATAACAGAGGCAGATGAAGTCACCCCTGGAGCACACTGCTCCGTGGGAGTACAAACATTCTCATGTTTCCTCATCTTCGTTGTCTTGTTATTATAACCCTCCCAGTGGGTTTAGACCCTCAGTAGTTACCTCAACTCCCATATCATCCATCCATAGCATTCTACAACGGTCTTTTCATCTCAGTAGATTGAGGGCGTGTGGTCAAATCTCTAAACCTAACAAAGGAGTTGGGTTTGAGGAGCAGAGCTATTGTATGATTAACCCAAACCGCTGTCTGAGACCAGAATCTCTAGTGGCACAGCTAGCACTGCGACGCAGTGTCTTAGACCACTGCGCCACTCGGGAGGCCTTTCTACGGGTCGTTCTGGCTCTGACAAGGCTTTATACTACTACTACTACTACTACACTATTGTTAGCTATAGCAGCAGCAGTTTTGTACAGTAAGTCTTACACTGATCCTCTCCTATGTCCTCTCCTCAGGTATGACTATGTGGAGGTGTTTAACGGTGGGGACGAGAAGGCTCCAACCCTGGGGAAGTTCTGTGGGAAGATCGCCCCCTCCCCTATCATCTCAAGCGGCAGCCAGCTTCTCATCAAGTTTGTGTCCGACTACGAAACCCACGGGGCTGGATTCTCCGTACGTTACGAGGTCTTCAAGACAGGTCAGCCTCTTTGGATATGGTGTTGAACCGTTTGTGAAGTATTTCTAACTGTTGTGTGTTATTACTTGTGTCCCTCTGTTCAAATACAGACTTAACGTCTTAGGGGCAAATTCTAACTTCCACTTAAGTCACATGTTCACTTAGTGATTCATTGATAGCAACGGGAGACTAAGGGTAAATTCGACTTAAGTGGGAGTAAGGATTTGGCACTAAGAGGCTGAGTCTTCTGTTCAAGGTTTTACAGGCTCAAGTCTGAGAGAGAGAGAGAGAGAGAGAGAGAGAGAGAGAGAGAGAGAGAGAGAGAGAGAGAGAGAGAGAGAGAGAGAGAGAGAGAGAGAGAGAGAGAGAGAGAGAGAGAGAGAGAGAGAGAGAGAGAGAGAGAGAGAGAGAGAGAGAGAGAGAGAGAGAGAGAGAGAGAGAGAGAGAGAGAGAGAGAGAGAGAGAGAGAGAGGAGAGAGGGGGTGGAGGAGAGGAGGAAAGGAGGCAGAGAGAATTGATAGAGGAGAGAGATGGAGAGAGTGAAAGAGAGAAATATAAAGAGACAGAGAGAGAGAAATAGAGAGAGAGAGTAGGGAGGATGTACCAGACAGGTGCAGGAGACCCCAGGCTCATTTAGTTAATGGGCTGTTTGTCATTGGAGGTTTGAGGGTGACCTACACATTAAATGGATGCTCTGGCAAGGATAGGCTGAATCTGAATCTAGAACAGCAGAGGGAGGTAGAGGCAGGGGGAGTTGGGGGGGATGGGGTGGGGGGATGGGGGCAGCCAAATGTGGGTTGTTTTAACCAAGGTGCGCCTCAAATGGCACCCTATTCCCTATATAGTGCACTGTATCTTCGAAAAGTTGTAGTCAGAAGTAGTGCACTATATAGGGTACAAGAGGGTATAATTTGGGACACACCCAAGTGTATGAGTTAAAAATTGTCCCGCCTACATAATCCCATGACATGTTGGAGTCCCCTCTTGTCACATTTAAAAACCCATTACATTCGCAAAAGCATATTGCCCTGTTGTTCCCTCTATGGCTATGCTCCCATTTACCAATGTAATATACTGTGACAAACCAAGCTACGGCGCTGACTACAAGTCTACCATTACAAAGAGAGAAACGCAACACTGGAATTGGTCGTTAACGGCTCTCGTGATGACGACAAGCACCATTTGTGTTAAAGATAGCATATCGTCAGGGTGACTAATGAATATGGCTTGCGTCCCAAATACCACCCTATTCCCTACATAGTGCACTACTTTCAGCCAGAGACCTGGTCAAAAGCAGTGCACTCACTATATAGGGAATAGGGTGTCATTTGGGATACAACAAACAAATGGAGCACATCTGCCCGCCATTGCCAGAGCTCCTCCTCTCATTGACCACATAATATGCATCAATGGTTGTGTAAATGATACACACCAGGTCCTCCACAGAACCGTAAGGCTATATCTGTCTAGCTCTCTCCTCTCACTGTCGTTTCACTGCCATTCCTCGAACCAAAAACACGTCTTGTGGTTTTGAAAGACGGCCATTTTTACAGAACCACTTCAAACTGTGGCTTAGATAGGGAAGGGTCTCCATCAAAGTGGGTGGAGTTTGGCAGGAGATTCATTGATGGGCGTATGTGCAGGGAAGACAATCTCTCATCAACGCTGTGTGCCTCTGTCATCTCGTCTTCCTTACAAAGAGCAGTCAATGTTACAACAGTAACCTGGGCTTGCACATGTCCCTTTATGACAAGGGGAAGAGGGTCGAGTGACTCCCTGGCTTTTGGACTGAGGTGAACTGTGTCTGTCTTCATAGGCATGTGGGGGTCTACCAACAGGCTCACAGGTCCTGTACACTGTACTATGCATTTTGAGCAATGTTTTTTTTTATACAATTGTGTAAAATAATTACACAAAGCATTGTGGAGACAGCGCAAGCTCTCTGTTGTGTCACCAGAACCGTTGTATTGAACATGTTGTACATTAGTTGTAGAAGCTGAATGTGTACAGGGGCCAGATCGTTTCTTCAGGCCACTTCTTCAGCAGAGCAACCATGAAAAGAGCTCTTCAGTCTTCACAGTGGGGAGTGGTCTCTTCCTGACTGAGACTCATTGGGGGTGGGGTGGAGTGAGGGTGAAGGGTTTGTTGGGGTGAGGGATTTGTTGGGGTGGGGTGAAGTTGGGATGAGGGGTTTGTTGGGGTGGGGTGTAGTTGGGGTGGGGTGAAGTTGGGATGAGGGGTTTGTTGGGGTGGGGTGTAGTTGGGGTGAGGGGTTTGTTTGGGTGGGGTGTAGTTGGGGTGAGGGATTTGTTGGGGTGGGGTGTAGTTGGGGTGAGGGGTTTGTTGGGGTGGGGTGTAGTTGGGGTGAGGGGTTTGTTGGGGTGGGGTGTAGTTGGGTTGGGGGTTTGTTGGGGTGGGGTGTAGTTGGGGTGAGGGGTTTGTTGGGGTGGGGTTTGTTGGGGTGAGGGGTTTGTTGGGGTGGGGTTTGTTGGGGTGAGGTGTAATTGGGGTGAGGGGTTTGTTGGGCGACGTCTCCAAAAACAACCCAGAGTGTTTGTGTCTGACTGCAGCAGTCAATAAATACCAGACAGTTCCCCCCAGTCAAAACACAGACATAGCCAGCTAGTGGCACCTAGGGTATGACCAATAGGAACAGGCTCAGTGGACACCTCAGTGATAATGGAGTAAATGGACTCAGGGCCCATGAACCACAGGGCCCATCAAATAATCCTAAATTACAACATTCTAGTTATGGCAACACCTTTCTTGTTTTCAGATCCTCAACTATGATTATTGTTACAGGCATATAAGAATGGAGCTTATTAACAGCACTAATATATTTAATACAAGCTTGAAGACAAAAACCTACAGCCATTGACGCAAATATTATTCATCAAAACAGGATAATGACATGCAACGCTTAACATACCATACACATTCCTCTCTCAACTTCTCCACAGGGCCTGAGTGCTCCAGAAACTTCACCTCATCCAAGGGCGTAATAAAGACGCCAGGCTTCCCAGACAAGTACCCCAACAACCTGGACTGCACCTTCATGGTCATCGCCCCCAAGATGTCCGAGATCGTGGTGGACTTCGACGCGTTCGACATGGAGCCTGACACCGCCCCTCCACCCGGGGCACTGTGTCGCTACGACTGGCTGGAGATCTGGGACGGGTTCCCTGCAGGTGAGAAAGGGAGGGAGGGAAATGTGAAGGGCTTGTGTTGAAAAAGAAAGAGATAGGGGGAGAGAATGAAAAAGATCGCCAAAGAGAGAGATGGAGGAAGAAAGAAAAACAGATTTGTCTCATCAGCCAGCAGTGCTGTTGTTTTCACCCACCAGGCCACACAGATTGATTTAGCACATTAAGGAGACAGGCAGAACCTACACTATTCATGGTCTACAGTGATGGTTTTTCACTGGAATGCCTTGCCCGGTCTCCATTGTTGTGTGATTGGGCTGAGGTCTGAAGAGAAGAGGAGGAAATGCCTGGCTAGGCACACTGCTTTGTCTGTCTCCCTGAGACTCCCTCTATACTAGGGCCTTGCCAGGCTAGGGTCTTCGTCCCAGACTAGAACAATAAAAAGGGAATAATGTGCCATTCGAGACAGGACTGGCACAGCCTATTATAAACTAAAACACACCTCATAGCTGGGCTCCTCATAGCTGGGCTCCTCATAGCTGGGCTTCTCATAGCTGGGCTCCCCATAGCTGGGCTCCTCATAGCTGGGCTCCTCATAGCTGGGCTCCCCATAGCTGGGCTCCTCATAGCTGGGCTCCCCATAGCTGGGCTCCCCATAGCTGGGCTCCTCATAGCTGGGCTAGTGCTGTATACATGCCTGCCAGGCCTCTCAATAGACATGTTGTCTGTCCCGGTGTCTGCTAAAGCTTTGTATTTGCGGTGTGTAGATGTGTAAAAGTCCAGATAGCAGACAAAACACTGTAGCCTATATCCCAGAGAGTTATTTACTTTGTCACAATACATTTGACAAAAAAAAGAGAGGGAAATGGAGACAAAATAGGGAAGTAACATTCAATATATTACCTTGACACATAATTGGAGATGAGGGACATTTTTTTCTGTGCCATACACGTTATATATTGGCTGTCATTTTGGAGTCACTTTGACTGAACATAAGAATAGAGTGTGTTTCTAAACACCTCTACATTAATGTGGATACATACTACCATGATACCGGATAATCCTGAATGAATCAGGAAAAATGATGAGTGAGAAAGTTACAGAGGCATTAAAAAAAAAAAAAACATGCTAACCTCCCCTGTTATTGTAATGGGGGTATGATATTTGTGTGTCTGTAACTAACCACTCATCATTATTCATGATTCCTTCAGGACTATCCGTTATCATGGTAGTAGTAGAAAGTGACTCTAAAATGACACAATATATTACCATTACTTTCCATTGGGCACAAGCTTATCTGAAACACAACCAAAACAAACAGGAAATGTTTCCAACAAGTTTGTGGAGTCACAAGCTTGTAGTTTGTCATTGCGTGCTAGGAATATGAGACCAAATACTAAACTTTTGACTACTTGAATACACTTGAATGAGTTTGTCCTAATACTTTTGGCCCCCTAAAATAGGAGGACGACAGTATGTTCAAAAAGTGCTCTAATTTCTAAACGGTTCACCCGATACTGTATGGATGAAAATACCCTCAAATTACAGCAGAGAGTCTGCACTATAACCTCAAAGTCATTGTGTCATTTCAAATCCAAAGTGCTGGAGTATTGAGCTAAAACAACAACAAACAATTCACTGCCCCAATACTGTTGGAGCTTCACTGTAGCTGAATCATGATGTTGTCTTGGCACCTACTGTCATAGAGTTGACATAACTCTTTGTTATTGTCCTTCTGTTCCTCTTTCTGTTCCTCTTTCTGTTCCTCTTTCTGTTCCTATTTCCTTAACTCTCCCTCCCTCCCTCCCTCCCTCCCTCCCTCCCTCCCTCCCTCCCTCCCTCCCTCCCTCCCTCCCTCCCTCCCTCCCTCCCTCCCTCCCTCCCTCCCTCCCTCCCTCCCTCCCTCCCTCCCCCTCCCTCCCTCCCTCCCTCCCTCCCTCCCCCTCCCTCCCTCCCTCTCCCCCTCCCTCCCTCCCTCCCTCTCCCCCTCCCTCCCTCCCTCCCTCTCCCCCTCCCCCTCCCTCCCTCCCCCTCCCTCCCTCCCTCCCAGTGGGTCCCCACATCGGGCGGTACTGTGGTAACAGCAGTCCTGGACGGGTCATCTCCTACACTGGGATCCTGTCTATGACCATCAACACTGACAACGCCATCGCCAGAGAGGGCTTCTCAGCCAATTACACTGTCAGAGAGAAGAGCCTGCCACAGGGACAGACACCAGAGGGTTAGTACAGCCTACTACCTCACGTTAAACCTTGTCCCAGCCAGAACTGCCATGCCACAGACTAGCATCCTGCACAGGGGGCGTACTTGTATATAACTCCGGGGCCACAGTGTCCAACTCTAAGTGCACTCACAGTAGGTGGGATTGGGGCAGGGAGGGGATTAGCTGGGATGGGGGCGGGGAGGGGCAGGTCAGGAAGGACAGTGTGTGGGGCTGACTGGTGACACAGGGTCTAAATGCCTCACAAACACACAGAGCCAGGATGGACTTACGACACCCCATTCCAGAGAATAAAAACAGTCTCTGTCCCTCCTTCTATCTCCTCTCAGCTTTCTGTTAATTCTACCATTTCTATTCATGAGTCTACTCCTGTTCGCTCCTCTCAGCACGCAGCGGCAGAACCTCAAAATATACACATATCATTGCAATCTAAATGAAAGACCTTATCAGAGACTATTTCAACAGTTAATGTGATCAAAGCCGCAATATGGAGTGTTCCAAGTGATAAGATTAAGTCATCAGTGGAACAGGAGGAATACTGATATCTGACAACATTACATTCCATCCGCCTTCCTCTCATGTAATGAAAAAAAAAAGTCGGCACATTTCGGCACACACATTTCTACTTCCAAACCGATTGATAGGGAAGTAATAGTGTGTGCGTGCGTGCGTGCGTGCGTGCGTGCGTGCGTGCGTGCGTTCGTATGGTGTTCTATGTTTGTTTTTTTCATCCTGCAACATTTAAAATAAGTAAAGAAAAACATGTATTAATTCAATAAATACATGACATTGTTTGTGTCAACGTGTGGGCCTACGCTTGCTTTTGGGAATCTCATAATAATATTTGACATTATTAACTTATTAATATAAGCTACTTTAACAAAGGATGCTTCTAGTTTGTGTGTGTGTGATTTTTTAGAGAAAAGTTAGTCAACCCAGTACCTCTGTGGTGTACTCAGTGTGGCTCGTTACGGAAGGTTCTAGATGTGTCATCTTTGAATGGCTCCAGCTGAGATACACAAGAACGTGCTGTTCTTTTCTTCTGACTCAGTTCAGAGAGGCTTGAGGAAGTTCGCGTTTCGTTCCAGTAAGACACAGTTCTTTCCCATTGCATTTCTCTTCCAAGTTGTCTTCGAGGCCAAGACCTCCCTGAGTCACACAACATCTCTTTAGAGACTGACAGGACAAGACAGAGGATGGAGGCTCATAGCCCTCACCCTAATTCTAACCCAAAAAACCCTCTAACCATAACCCCAAAAAGTTGCTGCTTAACAACAGAGTTGCCATTGATGGTCTATTGATGATTTAATCTGTCAAACATTTATAGCAGTGTCTCTCAAATTCTTGTCCTGGGGACCCAAAGTGATGCACATTAAACATTTTCCCTAGCCCTCAGACACCTAATGATAAGTAGATTAGCTGAAACCACTGTGTTAGTACCAGGACAAAAACTAAAATCATCAACCCCTTGGGTCCCCAGGACCAGGATTGAGAAACACTGATCAACAGAAGACTGTCCAGATAAAGTCTAACTCAGGTTCTATATCTCTGTTGACAGACTTTAAGTGTGTGGAGGGCCTGGGGATGGAGTCAGGGGCGATCACCTCGGATCAGATCACTGCCTCCTCTCAGTACAACTCTAACTGGTCTCCTGAGCGCTCCAGACTCAACTACAAAGAGAATGGCTGGACCCCCTCTGAAGACTCCAGCAGAGAGTGGATTCAGGTAAGAGACAGCCCTGGGGCAGCTGGGTTACATGTGTGACATTTGCGTCCCAAACAGTTGGAAAGTAGTGCACTACATAGGTGAATAGAGTTACATATGTGTGTCAGTGACAGTACCAATGCTTTTGGTGCGTGTAAAACATCATGGCTGCACATGAAGCCCTGGGTTGAGCAACAGTTGGTTATTCTAAACTCATCCCGGACTGTGTGTTTTGTCCTTCACCGCAACCAGTTCGGGACAGCTACTGTCATAGTGAAACGTTTTAAGAGTGCATCTCTCTACGTATCCACACAGTCCGGTAGGCAGACCGTGTGGGAGACTCAGGTCTGTCTCCACCAGTCTGAATCAATGTCACGGCTGTCTGCCAGCATCCCTAATGAGAAGTGTGTGATCCATTAGGTGTATGTATGTGTGTGTGTGTGTGTGTGTGTGTGTGTGTGTGTGTGTGTGTGTGTGTGTGTGTGTGTGTGTGTGTGTGTGTGTGTGTGTGTGTGTGTGTGTGTGCGCGCGTGCGCATGCGTGTGCGTGTGTGTGTGTGTGTCTGTGTGTATGTCTGTGTCTGTGTCTGTGTGTGTGTGTGTGTGTGTGATCCTTGCAGCACAGGTCATGAGGATGTTCAAGAATGACATTCTTGGAAAAATAAACATCATAAAGTCACAAACAAGACAGATTGTGATCGAGAGGCCAGACTGACTAGACTAGTTGGCATTTGGGTTGATTAAGCTCCTTCATACACACACTGTCTAACAGGGACATGACTTCTATAATCTAGTTTGTTAAAGGTAGCCACACCCTCAGGGGGATGCTTCTTGTTGTAAATGCAGATTGTTACATGAGACTATTCTGTAACACTACTCTACACCAACACTCCAAACACGATGAACTGAACAGACCGCGTTTTTTTCCCCAAAACAGAACTCCAGCAGTAAAGTGGTTATATTGTCTTTCAATATAATCGCACTCCAATAACTCTGAACTGAGCAGGAACATGTACTTCAAGATTGCATTACTAGAACAGAATAGAATAATAATAATAGAATAGAATAGAATAATACGTCATGTATTTTAATACAACCAAATGCAATAACTGATATGAACTGATATGAAAAAAACATATTTATCAAATGGACTTCCCCCATAGTTTGACCCCAAAGCATTTTGCAAATGTGTCGCACTTCAAATCATGGGAAGTCTGTAAATCGGGGTATATAATTACATGACCACAGAATAATGCAGTAACACAGTCTAAAGGATGGGAAGGCACCACAGTGTCCTGTTTTTGGCCTCACTCCCAAACTCTCTGGGAGAGGAAGAAATAGCCTCCCCGTGGGTTTGTGTGGGGGGTGTGTGTGTGGTGTGTGTGGGGTGTGTGTGTGTGTGGTGTGTGCATGGGTTTGTGTGGGCTGTGTGAGTGACAGAGGACCCCTGGGAACGTCAAGCCCCAGATGGACTTGCTACTGTAGTGTGTGGGTGTGTGTGACTCTGCATGGGTTTGTGTGGGCAATGTGAGTGACAGAGAACCCCTGGGAACTGGCACTCTATGGTGAAGCTGTAGTGTGTTACCATAGAGCTGTACATTCCTTATAGCCTATCCTGGTAAATCCCCTAGAGTTTCTATATATTCCCCTCCGCCTTCAACAAAGTCATGGCAACCCCTTTCTAGCACACAAGCCACGCTGTTAAGACTCCTTGAGCCACTTGAACATTTGATCCATGTACTCAATGGTATTCGTGATACCATTGAGAATCATGCCCAGCAGTGTAATTAAAGAGCCTGACAACAAATCTGTATAAATTAAAAATGGCTGAGATGTGTTGTGGACAGTGGGTTGTCTTGGCACGGAAGACCTTGTTGCACTGCTTCAGTCCCGGTCTCAAGTTGATCTCGCAACTAAACCAAAGCCCTTTATTATGATAGAAACCTCTGAGCTGAACACTCTGTCTGCCGTTTCCTATTCTATCTGACATGAACTCTGCAGCGGCCGGCCAAGCCTATTGGCCAGACGTCCTCTATGAAAGGACTGATGCTAATTACTCTCCCATATTCCTAATTACTCAACACTTGGCAGCGTTTGACACTCTGTGGCTGAAAATAAAACCCTCTGCTCAGGCCTTTAATGGAGAAAACAATGGGATGCAGACACGGCTGCATTCATCAGCCGGACTGTGACTAAATGAGATTGAACAAAAACATTGGCACATCCTTCAAAACAGGATATTGGTGTTTTTCTGGCGAGGAGAGAAAGAGCTTGTAACCAGCGCTAGGCTGCTGTGACTGACTGCTGTGACCCACTTTGTCACGAAAGTGCTGTGCCATAACTGTGGGGTTGGACTGGACAAGATCAGGACAAGAAAAGGGGTCTGACCACATGCAGGGGAAATAAATCTACGACGTTCACTGAACAAGGTTCTCTAAAGTGACAGAGGCACTCATGGTGAGGTCAGTTGTGGGTTGCGGCTTGTCGCTTTTGATCTTGTCAACATATTCTACATCAGAGATGGGCAACTTTGACGGGAGTGGAGGCCACAAAAAAAAAAACAGAACTCATCATGAGAGGCCGTGGTGGCTCGTGGGTCTGCGTGCCCACATCCATACCAGAAGATTTAGCAATTCCTTTCAATTCTACTCATTTAGCCATGGGGCAGAGAGAAAAAATGTGCAGTTTTATAACTAGTTAATGACTAAAGCATACCAGAATAATTGAATTCTTCTACAGCCTTCAACCATGATGCCCAACGTTCCTAAATAAAATGCCACGCTCAATCTATAATAAATCTTCCAGTATGATTCTGATTTGTTTCTCCTGACAAGTGGCATTGGATCATATTATGGGACCTAAATATCGCATCCTTCATGTTGTCTCTTAGGGTGATGGGACCTCCTCCAACAGTCTCTGAGGACTCCTTTGTTTTCATCTCTTTCCGCTAACAACATTCACTCGCAGAGCAGCCAGGCCCAAATGTGTTCTACAGATGTACGGCCCTTTCCTGGTTTCCAACGTCACGGACCCGAGACAAACGTTTCTCCTCAAGCAGTACGCCTCTATAAATACTTTGTCTTTGGAGAGGAAGGAAACCTTTCCTGCATAAGCTTACCTCACAGGTTTCAATAACATGTCAATCTCACTGTAATTCAAAAACGGCCAGGTTGGGGATAAATTACGCACAGTGATGGGTTGGCAGTTTCATCCATAGCTGTGGCATCCGGAGGAAACTTGCTATCGACATGGGGCCTAGATATATCCCTTTAATATAAAAGCCAAGATGATCCAATTAAGTCAGCAGACTACCTATACAGCCAAAGATTTGTCATAAAGGAGCCTAAAGCTGTAACGCTCGCTGCTGGGAGAGAGAGAGGAGGACCAAGGTGCAGCGTGGTATGTATTCATATTCTCTATTAATGAAAACGAATACTCGAACAGGAAATAACAAAACACGAGAACGAAACGAAAACAGTCCTGAACGGTGAAATACAAACACAGAACAGAAAATAAACACCCACGAAACACAGGTGGAAAAAGGCTACCTAAGTATGATTCTCAATCAGAGACAACTAACGACACCTGCCTCTGATTGAGAACCATACCAGGCCAAACTCAAAACACAACATAGAAAACCGAACATAGACAACCCACCCAACTCACTCCCTGACCATCCTAAAACAAAGACAAATCAAAGGAACTAAGGTCAGAACGTGACAAAAGCACACATTACTGCCAGGCGACATTAAAATAAAAAATGGTGTCCTGGAAATAGTATCAATAAAATGTTAACTGTTGACTCAATAATAGAATTGTATGTATTGATGGCACACACGCATGAATTAGGTAAGTCATGATATTCAGCTGAAGTAAGACTAATGAAGTACTACTTGTCTGTGTCCCAGATGGCACCATGTTCCCTACAAAATGCCCTACTTTTGACCGGATCTCTTGTCAAAAGTAGTGCACTGTAAGGAATAGGGTTCCATTTGTGACACAGCCTCTGGCTAGCTGCACCATGCTGCGGAGTGGGCCACGCACTATAGCATACTTCATAACAAAATTCATCAACCTCAAAATACCTCTACTTCAAAAACATAAATCATCATTTAAACCTCCTTAAAGTAGAAGGCATGGAGCTGCACCGTTTTTTTTAGGCTATAAATCAATATTATCTCAAAGACTCTCTCTAACGGTTCTCTGAAAGAAAGATGCTCTACTTCGATGACGCAAAAAAAGCGACTCAAGACAAAAGCACAGACACAAACACACCCACACTAATATCATGAAGCAACCAACCGTACTAAGCCCCACCTAGTTTAAAGTACATAAATATTTAATACATGAAGCCCAGAGCAGAAGGGTGGCCAGCAGGTAGCCCTGCCTTCCATTTCCCTGTGCCCTTGAGAGACCAGGGAGTGTGTCCCAAATGACACGTTATTCTCAATATAGAGGGCCCTGGTCAAAAATAGTGCACTATATAGGAGATAGGTTGCATCCCATTTGGGACACAGCCCTAAAGAGACCAGCTGCTCCCTGCAGCTCAGGAATTCCCCAGACAGACAATGGAGTCTCTCTCTCTCTGCTCTGCTGGCCAGGCCAGGCGGTGGAGCTCACTTCCTGTGGACCTGCCCCTGCTCCCTGAGGAAGGGCCAACGCTCCTGTTTTCACCGTCAGAGGCATTATGGCCTTCCCACCGGTTCCGTCCTGTCCCCACACAATCGGCCTAACAGGCCTCGCCCTGCTCAGAAAGTAGGCAGAGGCTCTATGTTCATTCATACAGAGTGTTTTAACATGGTCAACACTGACAACCCACTTAACAGACCACATCATGAGTGGCTCTGTCAGTAGCTGCCCCTCGACAGGTAGCTGGAAGTGGCTTCTGTCAGATCTTTTCTAACACGGTTAGCAGGTTAGTTGGCAACTTCCTGCCTTTAAGCCCCCTGTATATGATGCTCATCCACATGCAGGACATTGAGAGTTATACTGCAACCAATTAACTAATTGGCTATTTTCTTTGTTTGCACCTGGCAAGACTGCTGTGAAGTTAAAGAGTTGTGGTTGCTTTGGATGCAGGAATAAAGCACTGGGTAGCAGCACTATTCCCTGTGCAGG
This sequence comes from Oncorhynchus keta, assembly GCF_023373465.1. NCBI lineage: Eukaryota > Metazoa > Chordata > Actinopteri > Salmoniformes > Salmonidae > Oncorhynchus > Oncorhynchus keta. The sequence continues at coordinate 32,059,002 of NC_068443.1, forward strand.
TCTTTCAGTCCTTTATCTCTGTTTTGCCTAATGCATGAGCTAACAGGGTTCAAGCTAACTGGGTGTTTCTGGTTTGTGTTGCCAGGTGGACCTAGGATTTCTCCGCTTTGTCTCAGCCGTGGGAACACAGGGTGCCATCTCCAAGGAAACCAAGAAGGAGTACTTTGTCCGCTCCTACAAAGTGGATGTGAGCTCCAATGGAGAGGACTGGGTCACAATAAAGGAGGGATCAAAGCAGAAGGTAAGACTGACTCATAATGTTTAAATGATCATAAAGGTCTTTACTGTCACCCGGCCTTGAACCCAAAGAGCAGGTAAAGGAGAAGCAAGAGAACAGTGGCCAGGACAAATTCCCCAGAAGGAAGAAATCTAGAGAGGTTATATACATGAGTAATAGAAAGACTGGGTTCAGTCTGATTTGGAAATCAAAACCACACATTTCACAAAAGGGCAGATTTCCTGTACTCTGGACGACAAACACCAGGGGAATCTGTCCTATTTTACAGAACAGATTCAGACATTTATATTTAACATATGTGACTGAGGTAAACAATTTTGTCTCTATTCTTCTGGAATAAAGCAGAAGATGTGTTTCTGCTGGACATCATGATGATCTCCTTCCTCTTTTCTTCTTCATCTTCTTCATCATCTTCTTCTTCATCTTCTTCATCTTCTTCTTCATCATCTTCTTCTTCTTCATCTTCTTCTTCATCATCATCTTCATCTTCTTCATCTTCTACTTCTTTTTCGATTGCATAATCTTCATCTTCTTCTTCATCATCTTCTTCCTCTTATTCTTCTTCTTCATCTTCATCATCTTTGTCTTTTTCATCATCTTCTTCATCTTCATCTTCTTCTTCTTCTTCAACATCTTCTTCCTCTTCATCATCTTCTTCCTCTTCATCATCTTCTTCTTCATCATCATCTTCTTCTTCATCATCTTCTTCATCATCATCATCATCATCATCACCTTCTTCTTCTTCTCCTCCAGATTTTCCAGGGGAACCACAACCCTACAGATGTGGCCAGGTCGTTCCTGCCCAAGCAGACTCTGGCGCGCTACGTCCGCATCAGACCCATGTCCTGGGAGATAGGCATATGCATGCGCTTCGAGGTTTACGGCTGCAAGACCTCAGGTACACACACACACACACACACACACACACACACAAATGCACTCGCAAACACACACTCACACATACACACACATTTTCATTCTAATCTAGACCCTATTTACCATGCTTTCCAGTGCTCTAAGAAATCTAATTAATCCTGTACTTGGCTGTGCAGAAGACAGCCTTGTGATTTAGAATAATCACTGCTTCCAAAGCCGGTCGAGGGTCATGCCAGGTAGTTATTCATTGTAAAAGTGCAATGGAAAACAGCAAAAAGGCAAGTTGAGTCATCGTACATCCAGTATTTACGATATTACTAAGCGCAGCACTTGGTTCTTCCCAGAAATCCATCCTCTCTTATTTCCCTCAGCAGGAGAACATTATAAATATGGTATTACTCTGTTCCTCACTGCAGGGCAGTGTGTGTGTGTGTGCGTGCGTGCGTGTGTGCGTCTGTGTGTGTGTGTGTATTGTACAAGATGATTAAGAGCTTGGAATGACACAGGGAGGATGTAGACCGTCTGTCTCTGTCCTCCAGTTATACTGCCTCTGTGAGTTCAGCCCAGCCACCTCGTATGATACAAACACATGACCACACAAACGCGGGCGCACACACACACAAACACACACACCCACACACACACACACACACACACACACACACACACACACACACACACACACACACACACACACACACACACACACACACACACACACACACACACACACACACACACACACACACACACAGGGTAGTTCCCACAAAGACAAATCACAAAATAACTCACAAACATCTCAGGACTGAGTGTATGTGTCCCAAATGGCATCCTATTCCCTATCTGGGGCACTACTTTTGGCCAGAGCCCATGAGGACACAACATCAATCTGATCCCTTCTCTACTTTCTCTCTCTCTCTCTTGCTCTCTCTCACACACACACACACACACACTCACAAACGCAGACTACCCCTGTTCAGGCATGCTGGGGATGGTCTCCGGACAGATCTCAGACGCCCAGGTCACTGCGTCGTCGCACGCGGAGCGTGGCTGGGTACCGGAGAACGCCAGGTTGCTAACAGGGAGGTCGGGATGGACCCAGCAACAGACCAGACAGCCCTTCAGGAACGAGTGGCTGCAGGTGGACCTGGGCCAGGACAAGCTGGTCAGCGGCCTGGTTATCCAGGGAGGACACCACAGGTAGGTAGTCTAGAGGACAGAGACGGGGGCCAGCAACCAGAGAGTTGGAACCTGTGTGTGTTTGTGTGTCTTTCTGGATCAATAAAGTTGTATTTTTATTCTATAGAGACAAGAATGTGTTCATGAAGAGGTTCAAGGTGGGTTACAGCAGCAACGGCTCTGACTGGACCATGGTGAATGAAGACAACGATGCCAAGCCTAAGGTAAGGGAAGCAGCCTGAGAATTCATGTTTGGAATTCACCTCCTCCCACAGAGAACCACTGATCAATAGAAAATCATTCCGATCATATAGGATGTTGCCAAGATTGATGTTGACAAGAGCGCAACATATCCTGTTGGTCAAGTCAAGGATGACATGTCAGTGTGTGGAAGCCATCAGCACCTAGCTGGTCCAAATATCCAGCAGTACTCTTCACACTCCCTGTCACGGTCGCAAGACATTGAACATCCATCTATTCCAGATGGTGGGACTCCTGATTTATGGCAGACAGAGGAAGATCTTATTTGTGTCCCAAATGGCACCCTGCTCCCTATTTGGTGCACTACTTTGGACGAGGGCCCATAGGCCTCTTGTCCAAAGTAGTTTACAGCATAGAAAATGGGGTGCTATTTGGGATGCCGCCCTAGATATCCCCCTGCCATGTTTCCTGTGTCTTTTTATAAAGCTCCTTTCCAGCCTCCAATCTTCAAAGACGAATAGAGAGGAAGTCTATTTCAGTGGCTTCAGCCATACATCCCGGCAGCATCTCAAATGGCACCCTATTCCCTATACAGTGTACTACTCTGGTCAAAAGTAGTGCACTGTATAGGGAATAGTGAGCCATTTGGGAGGCAGAGAGAATGTTTTTCAAGCTGCCACACCAGGCTTCACTTTGATTGAGGGTTTTAGAGGGAAACTTAAGAACCTAGGGCCTGGCACCATGGTGGTAGCAGGCCTGGTGTCCCGGACTCCCACTACCTGCTCACCGCACGGGCTAACCATTTTCACATGTCCTCTCGCTTTAAATAATATATTAAGGAGGAACTCATAGATCCTAGAGGTCTTCAGAGAAATGTGTTTTGTTTTGATAGAAAGTCGATTCTTTTTCAATAGACTGGAGCCTCAAGGTGTGTGTGTGTGTGTGTGTGTGTGTGTGTGTGTGTGTGTGTGTGTGTGTGTGTGTGTGTGTGTGTGTGTGTGTGTGTGTGTGTGTGTGTGTGTGTGTGTGTGTGTGTGTGTGTGTGTGTGTGTGTGTGTGTGTGTGTGTGTGTGTGTGTGTGTGTGTGTGTGTGTGTGCATGCAAGTGCCTGTGTGAATCCTAACTAACAAATGTTTATTTTCTCTCTTCCAGATCTTCATTGGGAACCAGAACCATGACACCCCAGAGCTGCGTACGCTGGGCCCTCTGCTTACTCGCTTCCTCAGGGTTTACCCAGAGAGAGCCACCCCCGAGGGCCTGGGCCTCAGACTGGAGCTGCTGGGCTGTGAGATCCAGGGTGAGATAGTGCAAACATCTCACACACACACAGTTTTGGCTTAACAACGACAGCAACAGAGTGAACAAACAGATCTTGGACCAAAAAATAATAATAATAATAATTGAACATTTATTTAACTAGGCAAGTCAGTTAAGAACAAATTCTTATTTATAATAACGGCCTAGCCCGGCCAAACCCGGACGACGCTGGGACAATTGTGGGCTGCCCTTATGGGACTCCCAATCACGGCCGGTTGTGATACAGCCTGAAATCGAACCAGGGTGTCTGTAGTGACGCCTCTAGCACTGAGATGCAGTGCCTTAGACCGCTGCGCGACTTTGGAGCCGCCCAAGCAAGGACAGTATTAGGATTAAAGAACCCCTCTGACAGGGTTTAGAGTTAGACATCAATCATAGTGGCCTCACACAGATGGAATCCCAAATAGGCTTCACTCACCTACTCCTAACAACAGACCTGAGACCTGGGTGAGTGACAAGCCTTGGGCAGTAGGGGGAGTAGTTGTGTAGACTTTTCTGCTTGATGACAATGTGGACCCTACCTGTCAGGGGGGCAGTCACAGTGGGACGGTGAGGTGGGAGTGGGGCTGAGGTGGGGGTGAAGTGGGAGTGGGGGTGGGAGAGTAAGTGACTGAGGGTTGGGGATTTCTAGGTCTGGTATGGGGTGTCTGGTTACCCTAGTAGAGAGGAAGATGAGGATCAGTAGTACAGGCCAGACGGTGGGGTAGTGGAGGGGAGAGGAGAGGAGAGGAGGTGGAAAAAAGAGGAGGAGAGGAGGGGAGAAGAGGTGGAAAAAAGATGATCTCCACATCAAAGAAAGAGCACGAGAGCTTCCGAACACACACTCACTTGGGAACAAGCACAAACTCACACACACTCACAGGGCCACATTGGGAAATCCACTATAAGCAATCTACTCTAATTATTTCCCGAATTCTCCTTCACACCTTGATTCCAACCCCTCTGCAGCTACCAGGCTCTCCACACTTGGCTCTTCACACTCCGACTTTCTGTATTGATCTTGCTACCAGTAGCAACCAGCCTCACTCCACAGTCTCATGTTACCGGATCGTTTCCTATCAGTGTCATTAACATCTAAAATCAAACAAATGGCCATATCCCCTAATCCAATCACAAAGGTTGACCTGTAAACTGGCTGCTTACTACAACCAAACAGCTGAGGTATCCTTTCCCTGAAGGATTCTTCTCTCTCTCTCTCTCTCTCTCTCTCTCTCTCTCTCTCTCTCTCTCTCTCTCTCTCTCTCTCTCCACCCCACTCACTCACTCTCTCCTCTCTCCCTCCCTCTCTCTCTCTCTCTCCCTCCCTCCCTCCCTCTCTCACCCCACTCACTCTCTCCTCTCTCCTTCCCTCTCCAGAGCCCACAACTGTCCCGCCGACCACGCCTGTAGCGATCACGTTTGCTGTGACTACGTTCGCTGCCACCACGACCGCGTCTGTGACCAAGCCCGCGCCGACGTCAGAAGAGTGTGACGACGAGCAGGCCAGCTGTCACAGTGGAACAGGAACAGGAGCAGGAGGGGAGGACTACGACCCAACAGGTGCCGACCACCAGCCTCCCTTGCTCTCTCTCTCGTCATCCCACTCTCCTTCTCACACCCACCCTTTCTCTATCTATCCATCCTCATCATGTCTCTTGCACTCTTCTCTACCCTACCCTAGAGGATTTATTGTTTGTATATCATTGTATTTTACATTTGTGTTACTCTCCTTGTGTGTTCATGTTTTGTCTTTTTTTGTGGTCCCTAGGAAGAATAGCTCCTGCCTCTGCAATTACTAATGGGGATCCAAATAAACAAATATCTATCTGTCTAATATATCTGATCTATCTATCCATCAATTGTGTTTGTATCCCTGACTGGGGGTTTGACCCACCCTCTGATCCATGAACCCCACTGACTGTGCCCATCTGTGTCTGACAGGTGACACCACAGTGGCAGACCCTATCATAGAGGGAGACCGCATACCAGGTGAGAACGTCCATAAACTACCGGCTCATGTACTCCACCCATCCATTCATGCATCCATCCTTCTCTCCGCCTCTCTTTTGTTGTCTGTCTATAAAGCAAATGAGGCAGATCATCATGGTTTGATTTTGACATGAAATACAGAACAGGATGGTAGATTTGACCATAGAATTGATGTCATCCAAACTACAGAGATGTTGCCAGATCGATGTGTGCTGTTGACCAGTGCTGGGTCCTGGTCTAATGTTGTGCGCTCTAAAATAAATAGGCTGCCATTTGGAACACAGCCGGTGTTCGGCCTTGAGATGGAAAAACATAACTGCAGAAACAGAAAAAGGAGCCTTGAGTCTCAGTTAACCGAGCAAGTCATATGACAACAACCAGAGGGCACAACAACAGTTAGTTATTCTCTGAGTACTGCAACAGTGTCTGACAACAAAAGAAACATTCTTCCTAAAAAAAAAAGAAAAGGGGGAAAAAAAAGATAGCTAATGTCAAACATGTGTCCATAAAATGTATATAGTATGTATAAGCTGGAAGTAGAAGCCTGGGTATTATTTTTTTATTAGTTTACTCCAATTATGGGACGGGTGGTAGGGTTAGGGGAAAATAAAAAAGAAGGAACATATATTTAAAATAATTTAGCTCAAAATGTATATGGGGGATTGAAAATGATGGAGACAAAAAAGCATTATTTTTACTCATAGCTGTAGCATTCATTTGGATGCTGTGATTAACCACTGCCGCCATGTTGTGTTTTGTCCCAAATGGGCTCATTATTCCCTTTATAGTGCACTACTTTTCACCACGGCCCATTGGGCTCTGCTCAAAAGTATTGCACTATATAGGGAATAGGGGCCCATTTGTAGCTGGCATAGAGGGGATGAGAAACAAGTTTTTCGTAGTGCACATTCTGGAAATGGTTTAGTCTTCATTACTGTTCTGTTCGTGGCACTACTTCCTTCTCTCTGGAAGGTCCCTTCAGTCTTCCTTCTCCTGGTACTAAACACATGTTGGATCTGTGAATCTGTCTTTTGTTTAATATGAAATATCGTATCTAAGTTTGAGTGCCTTCAAGTTACTGTAAGAAATGGTCATTTTCCTGAATACAAATGGTGTGCTTGCTTCTTCAGCTGTTCAAAAGTATTTTCATATATTTTATTTATTAGAGGGAAATTGGAAATGACACGTTGTTACTACCTCACTCTCTATTCACGTTGTGTAACATTAAGTTAATAATAGTTACAATTTGCCAGAGGAAACAAGCTAGGTTACTTACAAGGTTGACCTCTTTTCCAGAGTACCTGTGGTTCGCGTGTGACTTTGGCTGGGCGGACAACCCATCGTTCTGCGGCTGGACACTGGAGACGGATGCTGGTGCTGGGTGGATGATACATACCAGTGGGACCCCTACAGTCCACAGAGGACCCAACCTAGATCACACAGGTGAGAGGACGGAGAATGCATAAACACACACACACACACACACACAACACAGAGTGCACACACACGACACAGAGTGCATGTGGACACGGACACACACACACACACACACACACACACACACACACACACACACACACACACACACACACACACACACACACACAATAATATTACTGTAGTAAATAAGCACTATCACAATGAACATGGACTCAGAAATAGCTTCTTAGCTTGTCTCTTACTGCCCTCTAAAGGAGGTCCAGGAAATTTCATCTACATGCTGCTGGCTACTGAGACCGAAAGGAAGGAGGAAGAGTCAGAGGAGGAGAGGATGGAGGAGAGGGTGGCACGCCTAGCCAGCCTGCCCGTCACCGCCCCTGACGCAGACCTGTGTGTGTCCTTCTGGTACCACATGTTCGGGGAGCACGCCGGCACCCTGCACATCAAACAGAACAAGGAGACAGAGGAGGGACGGACTGAGGCACTGCTCTGGACTGTCAGTGGACACCAGGGCAGCCTATGGAGGGAGGGACGAGTGCTGGTGCCCCACTCTAACAAACCCTATAAGGTAAAGCACTAGGCTAGACCTTGGTCATGAGTCTGTTAGACCTCAGTTAGGTTCCAAATGGCACCACATTCCCTTGTAATGCACCATATGGGCTCTAGTCAGAAGTAATGCACCATATGGGCCCTAGTCATAAGTAATGCATTATATGGGCCCTAGTCATAAGTAATGCATTATATGGGCCCTATGGTCAGAGGTAATGCATTATATGGGCCCTATGGTCAGAGGTAATGCATTATATGGGCCCTATGGTCAGAGGTAATGCATTATATGGGCCCTATGGTCAGAGGTAATGCATTATATGGGCCCTATGGTCAGAGGTAATGCATTATATGGGCCCTATGGTCAGAAGTAATGCATTATATGGGCTCTATGGTCAGAAGTAATGCATTATATGGGCCCTAGTCATAAGTAATGCATTATATGGGCCCTATGGTCAGAGGTAATGCATTATATGGGCCCTATGGTGAGAAGTAATGCACAATATGGGCCCTATGGTCTGAAGTAAGGCACTATGTGGGCCCTATGGTCTGAAATAATGCAATATATGGGCCCTATGGTTTGAAGTAATGCATTATATCGGCCCTATGGTGAGAAGTAATGCATTATATGGGCCCTATGGTCAGAAGTAATGCATTATATGCACCCTATGGTCAGAAGTAATGCATTATATGGGCCCTATGGTCAGAAGTAATGCATTATATGGGCCATAGTCAGAAGTAATGCACTATATTGGCCCTACGGTCAGAAGTAATGCCTTATATGGGCGTTATGATCTGAAGTAATGCATTATATGGGCCCTACAGTCAGACGTAATGCAATATATGGGCCCTATGGTCAGAAGTAATGCCTTATATGGGCGTTATGATCTGAAGTAATGCATTATATGGGCGCTACAGTCAGGCGTAATGCAATATATGGGCCCTATGGTCAGACGTAATGCATATATGTCGCCAATAAAGAACAAAACGAACGTGGAGATATGCAGTACTCAAGGCAACTATACACAAACAAGATCCCACAACAAACAGGTGGGAAAAGGCTGCCTAAATATGATCCCCAATCAGAGACAACGATAGACAGCTGCCTCTGATTGGGAACCATACCAAGCCAAACTAGAAATAAAGTAACTAGAATGCCCACCCTAGTCACACCCCGACCTAACCAAAATAGAGAATAAATGATCTCTAAGGTCAGGGCGTGACATATGTGGGCCCTATGGTCTGAAGTAATGCATTATATGGGCCCTATGGTCAGAAGTAATGCATTATATAGCAGTATTTCACCTATATGTTTCTGTTGTTGTTGCTAGGTGGTGATTGAGGGAGTGGGAGACAGGAGCACAGGACATATCGCGCTGGACAATATCAAGATCCTGGATGGACTCACAACAGAGGAGTGTAAGGGTAAGTGTCACTGCCCTGGTCTATAACTCTCTGCCAGGGCTGCATAGCCTGGTTGGAATATTCCTGGAATAAGTAGGAAATAAGCAGGAAATGCAGATTCCTCCAACCAGGATTTCTAGAAAGACTGAGACATTTGGGAAAGTTACGGGAATTTTGCAAACCCTCTTTGCTCTCTGGTTTTGGTGCTTTATTACACTTCTGATCCTGCTTAAGATGTGTAACAACTCAAATAACGGGGCCATTTTGGATGGGTGTTGTTTTCCCCCCTTTAGATCCAGATATACGCGAGGCTCCTACGTCCCAGCCAACAGAGATCTGCATATACCGTAAGTACACTACCTCAGTGCTCATTCACGATTGTAATATTTGTTAGAGCTTGTGGGTGACGAGCCTCCTAACGTCTAACCTATGCTATGCCTATATGTATCCAGCTGTTCATACTTCTTTAAGGCTCTTTCCATCCTTAAAAAATAAAGTGAAGCGAGACAGGAAAGGAAGGAAGAGAGATGGTGTGCTAGACGGGCCGTGGGCCAGATTCAATCCCACACCAGCACTGGTATACATGTGTGTTCCGAAGGCAGCGGCAGGAACTGATAGACCACCCCAGGCCACTAAAGTCATTTTTTTCTGTCTCAATTTCAGCAATAGACCCGTACTACCCAGCGGTAGTGGAGAACAGTGAGCTGGGTGGCCCAGGCAACATGCTGAAAACCCTGGACCCCATCCTCATCACCATCATCGCTATGAGCGCTCTGGGGGTCTTGCTGGGGGCTATCTGTGGTGTCGTCCTCTACTGTGCCTGCTCACACGGCCACATGTCCGACAGCAGGAACTTGTCGGCTCTGGAGAACTATAACTTTGAGCTGGTGGACGGAGTCAAGCTAAAGAAGGACAGCAAGCTGAATGCACAGAACAGCTACTCAGAGGCGTAAGCTAAAGGCGTGAGCTTCCTCTGAGGGAAGGAAGCACAAGCAGCCTCATAGCTGGAGGAACTAGACCACCGGACGGAGGGTTGGGACCCTAATGGCACCGTATTCCATATAATACTGTACTATGTAGGGGATAGGGTGCCCTGTAGTGCACTATGTAGGGGATAGGGTGCCATTTTGGACGCAGTCAGCCGTAGAGATGATAGGAGGTTGTGACCGAGTCGTGATATTCTCAGGGGCTGCAGTGAAAGGAATTTACCAGTAGGGGGCACTGTGTATAAAGAAAATGTGTACAGCAAAAAGGATTATTTAGTTTTTTGGATGTTTTGTGACGTGCTTTGTTTTTATGTAATCAGATGCTGGTGTTGAGACCAATTAATATGAAAGTATTTATCATGTTTTTGTTATTTTTCTTCTGAAAATATATGATTTTTCATTTTTCTCTGAAGTCAATACTGTTTCACAGAAAGAAAGAGCATAAAAACTTTGATTCACTATCCTGGCGTGCTGCTGGCTATTCAGCTGGCCATGTTATGTTTCTGTTGTATGTCGGCATCGATGTGTGTGTGTGTGTGTGTGTGTGTGTGTGTGTGTGTGTGTGTGCGTGTGCGTGTGCGCGTGTGCGTGTGTGTGTGTGTGTCCAGAGGGGTGCTTGCCCTGGCCCTAGACCTGTGTCTAGTTCCGACAGTGCCTTTTGAAAGTTTGTGTTGCCTTTCTCTACTGATTCTGTTCATAGCAGTACATAGGCATCCACTGGTAGAGTCTGATTCTGTTCTGATCACAGCAGTACATAGGCATCCACTGGTAGAGTCTGATTCTGTTCTGATCACAGCAGTACATAGGCATCCACTGATAGAGTCTGATTCGGTTCTGATCACAGCAGTACATAGGCATCCACTGGTAGAGTCTGATGCTGTTCTGATCAGAGCAGTACATAGGCATCCACTGGTAGAGTCTGATGCTGTTCTGATCAGAGCAGTACATAGGCATCCACTGGTAGAGTCTGATGCTGTTCTGATCAGAGCAGTACATAGGCATCCACTGGTAGAGTCTGATGCTGTTCTGTTCATAGCAGTACATAGGCATCCACTGGTAGTCTGATTCGGTTCTGATCAGAGCAGTACATAGGCATCCACTGATAGAGTCTGATTCGGTTCTGATCACAGCAGTACATAGGCATACACTGATAGAGTCTGATTCGGTTCTGATCACAGCAGTACATAGGCATCCACTGGTAGAGTCTGATTCTGTTCTGATCAGAGCGGTACATAGGCATCCACTGGTAGAGTCTGATTCTGTTCTGATCACAGCAGTACATAGGCATCCACTGGTAGAGTCTGATTCGGTTCTGATCACAGCAGTACATAGGCATCCACTGGTAGAGTCTGATTCTGTTCTGATCACAGCAGTACATAGGCATCCACTGGTAGAGTCTGATTCTGTTCTGATCAGAGCAGTACATAGGCATCCACTGGTAGAGTCTGATTCTGTTCTGATCAGAGCAGTACATAGGCATCCACTGATAGAGTCTGATTCGGTTCTGATCACAGCAGTACATAGGCATCCACTGGTAGAGTCTGATTCTGTTCTGATCACAGCAGTACATAGGCATCCACTGGTAGAGTCTGATTCTGTTCTGATCAGAGCAGTACATAGGCATCCACTGGTAGAGTCTGATTCTGTTCTGATCAGAGCAGTACATAGGCATCCACTGGTAGAGTCTGATTCTGTTCTGATCAGAGCAGTACATAGGCATCCACTGATAGAGTCTGATTCTGTTCTGATCAGAGCAGTACATAGGCATCCATCGGTAGAGTCTGATTCTGTTCTGATCACAGCAGTACATAGGCATCCACTGGTAGAGTCTGATTCTGTTCTGATCAGAGCAGTACATAGGCATCCACTGGTAGAGTCTGATTCTGTTCTGATCACAGCAGTACATAGGCATCCACTGGTAGAGTCTGATTCTGTTCTGATCAGAGCAGTACATAGGCATCCACTGGTAGAGTCTGATTCTGTTCTGATCAGAGCAGTACATAGGCATCCACTGATAGAGTCTGATTCGGTTCTGATCACAGCAGTACATAGGCATCCACTGGTAGAGTCTGATTCTGTTCTGATCACAGCAGTACATAGGCATCCACTGGTAGAGTCTGATTCTGTTCTGATCAGAGCAGTACATAGGCATCCACTGGTAGAGTCTGATTCTGTTCTGATCAGAGCAGTACATAGGCATCCACTGGTAGAGTCTGATTCTGTTCTGATCACAGCAGTACATAGGCATCCACTGATAGAGTCTGATTCTGTTCTGATCAGAGCAGTACATAGGCATCCATCGGTAGAGTCTGATTCTGTTCTGATCACAGCAGTACATAGGCATCCACTGGTAGAGTCTGATTCTGTTCTGATCAGAGCAGTACATAGGCATCCACTGGTAGAGTCTGATTCTGTAATGATCAGAGCAGTACATAGGCATCCACTGATAGAGTCTGATTCTGTTCTGATCACAGCAGTACATAGGCATCCACTGGTAGAGTCTGATTCTGTTCTGATCAGAGCAGTACATAGGCATCCACTGGTAGAGTCTGATTCTGTTCTGTACATAATTATGTATCAGCATCGGCTGGTAGAGTCTGATTCTATTCCGATCATATGAGTGAGTAGGCATCAGCTGGTTAGAGTCTGATTCTGTTCTGATCATAGCAGTAAGTAGGCATCCACTGTTAGAGTCTGATTCTGTTCTGATCATCATAGCAGTACATAGGCATCGGCTGGTGGAGTCAGATTGGCAGGACTTCATGCCATCCCCATAGTACATGACACATCCAACTTATTGTACATAGGTTTTAATATATTTGAGCGGCCTTTTATATAAAAAAAAATACAAACTGCTGCAGTATCCTTTCTTTGTGCTCTCTGTATCATAGGTGATGTTGTCTGGATGTCCTCATGTATTTAATGGGTATTTTGTGTTGTTATGTTCCATTGGTGCTCTCACAATGCTGCCTGGGAAAAGAGTGTGTTATTATGGCCAATGGTTATATTCGCTGCAAAGGCCTAACAAGAAGAGAGTGAAGAGCCCATCGGCTGTGTCTGAAATGACACCCTATTCCCTAGAGTGCACGACGTGCCCTGATCAATAGTCGTGCACTATATAGGGAATAGTGTGGCATTTGGGACGCAACCAGACAACAGACTGGAGGGGGTGAAGCATCTCTAGGAGAGAAAAAAATGCTGCTATGACAATACTTGGGCCAGTTTCCCAGACACAGATTAAGAATCTCGTTGAGAATGCTTTTTAGTCCAGGACAAGGCTTAATCTGGGTTCTGGGGAACTGGCCCTACATGTCTATGGTGGAATGATGGACCTTGCTAGAATGAAAGATACTCTTCTGCCATGCTGTTTTCATGTACTGTAGCTTACATCCTATGTGCTCTCCTTTTGTCTGTATTGAACACTAACGTAAAGTGTTCATGCAAAACAAAGTACTATATAAAACGGCAAAAACATGGATCCAAGGTTCAATGAATGGATGTGATGTAGCTATACCGTTTATTCCTTCTGCCGGGGTCTATTTGAGCTTCTATGTTTCGCCTCTGTCATGTTTCCTTCATTCAGGGAACCTAGTTAGACAGATGCTTCATGGTTCTGCTTTGAGCTCTTAATGGTATTCCATATTCCACAGGATTAGAATCACTCAAATTAGAATGAGTCATTCCTGTTTCTATGGGTTCACCTCTCAAAAATGTAAGGGCCTCATGTTTTGGTGTGGTCCTCTTCAATAGGAAAGGATGCTGCAGCACTAGATGTGAAAACAATGTTGCACTGATATATTTAAAAGAACTTTGTGTTGTTTATGATATTGTTTTGTGAAAAAAAAAATAGAGAGAGAGAGAAAGCGAGAGAAGGCTAAGACAGTGTTACAGATAACTATTTTATATGGTTTCAGATGACATGATATAATTCTGAAATGTACAATTATGGAGATGTTTTTCATTATTGAAAAAGCTATACACGTCTCTTTACTTACGTAATGTTTATATTTAGTTGGTATGTTATATCACCTTGTGTTTTTGTACTGTCACAAATGTCTGTGCCATTTTTTTCTACAAAATGTTTTTTTTTTCTTCAATACTGCTAAATGTAATTTGCCATCCCAGATATAAAAAAAAAGAAAGAAAAAATGATTAAGCAGTTAAGGCCTTATTGACTGAGGTAATTATGTTTCTATACTTGGACCCAAATGTCCGAATTCCCTATACTGTGCAATACCTTTGTCCTGGGCCCATAGGGCTCTGGTCAAATGTAGTGCACTATGTAGAGAATAGGGTGCTATTTGACTCCCTGGTCAGCTTCAAGACCTACGTAGTTTCTGACTGATCAATGACTACTACATTCCAAAGAATTGGATCAAATAAATGTTTGAATAAGATTCATTCTTTCAAGTGGGTTCAGTTCAAAGATAAGGGGCAAATCCTAACTTCCATTTACGTCTAATTGATATTTACAGTGGGTTTCCATAGCAGACGACAAGGGACGTTGAAACATGGAAATCCTTTCATTGTCAACAGAGGGAAGCGAAGTGGGCTGGGGCGTGAACAGGGCCAAAATTGAGGATAGCTGAATTTTATGCAAGTACTCTGCCATTGACCAATCACTTTGGCTTCCAGCCTCTGCTGGATTGGCTGTTGATACCTAACAGCACCTAGCATGCTTTTTGTTTGTTAGCACCCACATGAGGGTGAAGCTCGTGTGGCTATATGATTTAACGCTGATAGTGGAAATCCCCTGTTAGGTCTGGATTCAATCAATATCGCAAAAAAATCCACGTTAAAATGTAAAGGTAATTTCATACTGACCCGACATATGCAACATTTACCTTGAATGCAGTCTCCGCGGACGCGGGAACCCTACCTTTAAATTTAAATCGCGCTATAACGCGGATCTTCCGCAAAACTTCTGCTAAATGGATTGAATCCAATATAAATTAGACTTAAATGGAAGTCAGGATTTTCCCCATCGACCCGGACTTGTCTCTTTCTCGTGTGGCCTGTGGAATTTCTACATTGAACACTGGAGGACAGTGTTGTATAAAACGCTTTGTATTGCAAAGGCTGTAGCATTACCTCCTCCAAATCAATGGCAACACATCAAGAGCACCGTCACTCAGTTTCTCATTCAGTAGATGAGGGCATACATGATCAAATAAAGGAGTTATCAGCGCGAATCAGTTCCTGTAAAGTTCATGTGTTGCAGGTAGAGAGAGATACCATGTGCGAAGACTTGCAATGGTTCGGATGAGGTTTCCTGAGAAAGCCACCATGATTAAGTGCCATCACCCCCATAGAGCTATCAGGCATAGAGCTATACTTAATATCACCATAGAGCTATACTTAATATCACCATAGAGCTATACTTAATATCACCATAGAGCTATACTTAATAAAGGCTTTATTCTTCCACCATTACACACCAAAGACAGCACTGAATGCTGAATGTACAGCAATGTAAGGCTGTCCTCAAAGGCCAAAATAGGGGAAAGGCATTTTCCTGAGAATGTCCTTTAGAACCAGACTTCCCACTGACAACACTTGATAGGGCAGGCCTGCCAAAATATGTCCTATTTGTGCTTCTTTCTCTTAGTGGGTTTGCTGTACTCTGTGTGACCTGACATTCCTCCCTGGTTTAGACAACATATGTTTTTAACATAACTTGTGCACTGGAACTGAGGACCTAAACACAAAGTACAGATATCCTGATTGGGCATTTTTAAACGACAAAAGACAAAACAAATATGACAAGCAACGTTTGAAATGTTGTTTTGTTTGTGACTAATTATTTGACTGCACAATGACATTATCCTAACATCATCAAATACATTGATTAGAATAGAAAGGACTATCATTCTGTGTTAATGTAATCTCTTTCACTTACAGCTTAATTGGAACCTAGATTCATTTATCATCACTTATTCATGAATAATTTACTCATTTAATTGAATTATAATGTATGACTCATACATTAGCCCTGATTGAGTTAAACATGTATTAATTATAGGATGGTAATTAGGAGGTAGATGATTTGGGGGAGAGATCCCTGTTGCTTCATATGAGTGTTATTTAGCCACAGGGGGGCTCAAGTATGCACAACAGCAGCTGTGCAGTCATAGGTTGATGACACAATGTCTAAATGTGTGCAGATCTCGGCTGGTGGCAAAACCCCCAACATTTATAGATACCCCTAACCGAGGTATAACAAATCACAACCATGTTTTACCATATCTCTAAGGTCTCCCATAAATTAAATGAATGGTTGTGGCAAAATATGTGACTGCAAACGTGGTTACATTTATACTGTAGATGTTGTGACACACCCACTTAACTCTAGCAGTGCAGAATAATGAGCTGTGGTGTGATCGGTTTCCATTTCTACAATTCAGTATAGGCAGTCAACAGACGCAGCTTGCATACCAAATGAGACCCATTGACTAACTGTTGTGTTATCCCAGCCTGAATAATGGAGGGATAGTAATGGGGGGATAGTTGGTTGTCTGGTTGTGAAGGTCTGTGAAAGGGCTGTCACAGACTGACTTGCCTTTAGATCTTTCCAATGCCTAATTGGCCTGTGGGTGGAGTTTATTATGTTGAATGTGGCCAAAAGTCCTTCGGGTCATATTCCTTCGGAAGTCCGGCAGGATGATAATTTGGCCGATATTAACTGTGGGTGGTTGGCATTGATTACGGACTGGAGAGTGACATAACCTGTGAGGGTTACTGAGAAGATAGTTAGAGTGTAGCTAGGTCATAGACTATGACTAAGAAGCATTGGTTATGAGGGACATAGTACAGCTCCACACACATATACATGTACATTTGATGAGTATCCCTGGGCTTTGATGGACAGTAAAAGGGTTGCAGAGGAGGTGGAGCAGATCAAGCATGATGCAAAAAGACCACTATCTCACAGCCAATCTCCATCCACCATAAATGATTACATACAGTTTTACCATTCTAAGGCGCCTCTTGTTTGCCATAAATGGGGCATATGTCCTTGTTGGGATTACTGCAGTTTTCAAGACCAATGCATGAGTCACCTCAACATGAAAGCTCATACTTCACATGCGAGACCAGTTCAGGTGTCACATGGGCTAGCCAGCCATGGTTGGTAGCGAAATAGGTTGCAAATGAGGTAATGCACGCCAGCAATTTCCAGACGGCATTTTGGCTGTTGAATGGCAGTCCAGTTCCATAGCGTCTCTGTCTCTAGTAACTGCCCGAGGGGAGGACTGACGGTGGGAGTGGGCCTATCAAGGACAGTTCTGGAATTTTCAGGGTGGCATTGACATTGGAGAAGTGCAATTCCTATGAAATGTGACGGAATGTGACGATTTCTTGTCAATGCGTGTCAGGTTGTGTTGGTTCATTATAGTGAACACCAACGCCTTATGCAGTTGTCATGTGTGGTTGCATCCTCCACATGCACCATAACTGTCACCAAGTCAACATATATGGCAACTCCAGGGCAGACAGCCAGGATGGTCTGGAAGAAGCAATGCGCCAGCTGAGCCCAACCAGGATAAAAGTGCACTGGAACATCCCAATGTGCATCAGAATTGCAGTGAGCCAGGAGATGGTCATGTTGGATTAAGGCAGATCGATTACATTTACATTTAAGTCATTTAGCAGACGCTCTTATCCAGAGCGACTTACAAATTGGTGCATTCACCTTATGACATCCAGTGGAACAGCCACTTTACAATAGTGCATCTAAATCTTTTAAGGGGGGGGGGGTGAGAAGGATTACTTTATCCTATCCTAGGTATTCCTTAAAGAGGTGGGGTTTCAGGTGTCTCCGGAAGGTGGTGATTGACTCCGCTGTCCTGGCGTCGTGAGGGAGTGTGTTCCACCATTGGGGAGCCAGAGCAGCGAACAGTTTTGACTGGGCTGAGCGGGAACTGTACTTCCTCAGTGGTAGGGAGGCGAGCAGGCCAGAGGTGGATGAACGCAGTGCCCTTGTTTGGGTGTAGGGCCTGATCAGAGCCTGGAGGTACTGAGGTGCCGTTCCCCTCACAGCTCCGTAGGCAAGCACCATGGTCTTGTAGCGGATGCGAGCTTCAACTGGAAGCCAGTGGAGAGAGCGGAGGAGCGGGGTGACGTGAGAGAACTTGGGAAGGTTGAACACCAGACGGGCTGCGGCGTTCTGGATGAGTTGTAGGGGTTTAATGGCACAGGCAGGGAGCCCAGCCAACAGCGAGTTGCAGTAATCCAGACGGGAGATGACAAGTGCCTGGATTAGGACCTGCGCCGCTTCCTGTGTGAGGCAGGGTCGTACTCTGCGGATGTTGTAGAGCATGAACCTACAGGAACGGGCCACCGCCTTGATGTTAGTTGAGAACGAAAGGGTGTTGTCCAGGATCATGCCAAGGTTCTTAGCGCTCTGGGAGGAGGACACAATGGAGTTGTCAACCGTGATGGCGAGATCATGGAACGGGCAGTCCTTCCCCGGGAGGAAGAGCAGCTCCGTCTTGCCGAGGTTCAGCTTGAGGTGGTGATCCGTCATCCACACTGATATGTCTGCCAGACATGCAGAGATGCGATTCGCCACCTGGTCATCAGAAGGGGGAACGGAGAAGATTAATTGTGTGTCGTCTGCATAGCAATGATAGGAGAGACCATGTGAGGTTATGACAGAGCCAAGTGACTTGGTGTATAGCGAGAATAGGAGAGGGCCTAGAACAGAGCCCTGGGGGACACCAGTGGTGAGAGCCCGTGGTGAGGAGACAGATTCTCGCCACGCCACCTGGTAGGAGCGACCTGTCAGGTAGGACGCAATCCAAGCGTGGGCCGCGCCGGAGATGCCCAACTCGGAGAGGGTGGAGAGGAGGATCAGTCTGGATCAGAGAAGAGCAGTCTCAGTTGAATGACTAGTCTTGAAACCTGACTGATTTGGATCAAGAAGGTCATTCTGAGAGAGATAGCAGGAGAGCTGGCCAAGGACGGCACGTTCAAGAGTTTTGGAGAGAAAAGAAAGAAGGGATACTGGTCTGTAGTTGTTGACATCGGAGGGATCGAGTGTAGGTTTTTTCAGAAGGGGTGCAACTCTCGCTCTCTTGAAGACGGAAGGGACGTAGCCAGCGGTCAGGGATGAGTTGATGAGCGAGGTGAGGTAAGGGAGAAGGTCTCCGGAAATGGTCTGGAGAAGAGAGGAGGGGATAGGGTCGAGCGGGCAGGTTGTTGGGCGGCCGGCCGTCACAAGACACGAGATTTCATCTGGAGAGAGAGGGAGAAAGAGGTCAGAGCACAGGGTAGGGCAGTGTGAGCAGAACCAGCGGTGTCGTTTGACTTAGCAAACGAGGATCGGATGTCGTCGACCTTCTTTTCAAAATGGTTGACGAAGTCATCTGCAGAGAGGGAGGAGGGGGAGGGGGAGGAGGATTCAGGAGGGAGGAGAAGGTGGCAAAGAGCTTCCTAGGGTTAGAGGCAGATGCTTGGAATTTAGAGTGGTAGAAAGTGGCTTTAGCAGCAGAGACAGAGGAGGAAAATGTAGAGAGGAGGGAGTGAAAGGATGCCAGGTCCGCAGGGAGGCGAGTTTTCCTCCATTTCCGCTCGGCTGCCCGGAGCCCTGTTCTGTGAGCTCGCAATGAGTCGTCGAGCCACGGAGCGGGAGGGGAGGACCGAGCCGGCCTGGAAGATAGGGGACATAGAGAGTCAAAGGATGCAGAAAGGGAGGAGAGGAGGGTTGAGGAGGCAGAATCAGGAGATAGGTTGGAGAAGGTTTGAGCAGAGGGAAGAGATGATAGGATGGAAGAGGAGAGAGTAGCGGGGGAGAGAGAGCGAAGGTTGGGACGGCGCGATACCATCCGAGTAGGGGCAGTGTGGGAAGTGTTGGATGAGAGCGAGAGGGAAAAAGGATACAAGGTAGTGGTCGGAGACTTGGAGGGGAGTTGCAATGAGGTTAGTGGAAGAACAGCATCTAGTAAAGATGAGGTCGAGCGTATTGCCTGCCTTGTGAGTAGGGGGAAGGTGAGAGGGTGAGGTCAAAAGAGGAGAGGAGTGGAAAGAAGGAGGCAGAGAGGAATGAGTCAAAGGTAGACGTGGGGAGGTTAAAGTCGCCCAGAACTGTGAGAGGTGAGCCGTCCTCAGGAAAGGAGCTTATCAAGACATCAAGCTCATTGATGAACTCTCCGAGGGGACCTGGAGGGCGATAAATGATAAGGATGTTAAGCTTGAAAGGGCTGGTAACTGTGACAGCATGAAATTCAAAGGAGGCGATAGACAGATGGGTAAGGGGAGAAAGAGAGAATGACCACTTGGGAGAGATGAGGATCCCGGTGCCACCACCCCGCTGACCAGAAGCTCTCGGGGTGTGTGAGAACACGTGGGCGGACGAAGAGAGAGCAGTAGGAGTAGCAGTGTTATCTGTGGTGATCCATGTTTCCGTCAGTGCCAAGAAGTCGAGGGACTGGAGGGAGGCATAGGCTGAGATGAACTCTGCCTTGTTGGCCGCAGATCGGCAGTTCCAGAGGCTACCGGAGACCTGGAACTCCACGTGGGTCGTGCGCGCTGGGACCACCAGATTAGGGTGGCCGCGGCCACGCGGTGTGGAGCGTTTGTATGGTCTGTGCAGAGAGGAGAGAACAGGGATAGACAGACACATAGTTGACAGGCTACAGAAGAGGCTACGCTAATGCAAGGAGATTGGAATGACAAGTGGACTACACGTCTCGAATGTTCAGAAAGTTAAGCTTACGTAGCAAGAATCTTATTGACTAAAATGATTAAAATGATACAGTACTGCTGAAGTAGGCTAGCTGGCAGTGGCTGCGTTGTTGACTTTGTAGGCTAGCTGGCAGTGGCTGCGTTGTTGACACTACACTAATCAAGTCGTTCCGTTGAGTGTAATAGTTTCTACAGTGCTGCTATTCGGGGGCTAGCTGGCTAGCTAGCAGTGTTGATTACGTTACGTTGCGTTAAAAGAACGACAATAGCTGGCTAGCTAACCTAGAAAATCGCTCAAGACTACACAATTATCTTTGATACAGAGACGGCTATGTAGCTAGCTATGTAGCTAGCTACGATCAAACAAATCAAACCGTTGTGCTGTAATGAAATGAAATGAAAATGTGATACTACCTGTGGAGCGAAGCGGAATGCGACCGGGTTGTTGAGTGCGGAAGTTCTATTCAGTAGACGTTGGCTAGCTGTTGGCTAGCTAGCAGTGTCTCCTACGTTAAGGACGACAAATAGCTGGCTAGCTAACCTCGGTAAATTTAGATAATCACTCTAAGACTACACGCTCTAAACTACACAATTATCTTGGATACGAAGACAGCAAAGACAACTATGTAGCTAGCTAACACTACACTAATCAAGTCGTTCAGTTGAGTGTAATAGTTTCTACAGTGCTGCTATTCGGTAGACGGTGGACGTTTGCTAGCTGGCTAGCTGCTGGGCAGATAGCAGTGTAGACTACGTTAGGACGACGAAATACGAAGTTGCAATAGAAGTGCTGACTGTTTCACTTTGTTGTCCTCTTTCTTTTCCTTTTTCTTCTGTCCTTCTTTTGTCCTTATTTTGTCTTCCTTTCTTCTGTTAACTAGATATTTTTTGTTGTTATTCTTTGTAAGCTAGCTAGCTTCTATTCGATTGGACTAGCAATGAATCAAAACAAACTTCTAAATGATAAGGAGGTGACTTAAGATCCCAATCCTGGAGAGGCATGTTGTTAAGCTATGGAAGAGGGTGTTAGAGTCCAGGGTGGGATTCCCGTTCCTTTCGTTTGATCTTTAAAGAGGCTCGTGACTTGGAATACTTGGCGTTTCCATGCCAAGCAGTCTGCTGCCATTTTATACATCCAGACAAAGGTGTTAGAGTGTATATGGTGGGCATATTGGATTCCTAACATAGTTGAAGTACACAAAAATAGTATTGAGTACAGGTCATAAGTACAGTGCACACATCAGAAAAATGTATCTCATTTAGCGTATACATATACAGGCGATTAACCCAACATTCTATGTTAAGGTTTCAGCTATATTGGATTTTGGACGCCGTATTGTATTTGGCGTCAAATCTAGGGGGGCTAACATAATTGCAAGAGTAGGAGCTAAACATACTGTATAAAATCCACCTTAGACTGGAAAAAATGACAGTGTCTGAGCCCACTTGCCTAAGAGCTGATTACAATAGTCACAAGATCAAACGACTGTATGCATTTTTGTCAGGCAGGACCATACAGGGAGTTTTTCCTAGTCACCGTGCTTCTACATATACATTGGCTGCTGTTTGGGGTTTTAGGCTGGGATTTTGTAGAAGCACTTTGTGACATCGGTTGATGTAAAAAAGGGCTTCATAAATACATTTGATTGATTGATTAGATTGATACAGCAGTGAATTAAAGCAGTTTGTCTATTTAACAGCAACCAAAAAGTGAAGTTTACATTCATCATAAACATTCAGAGTTTATATTTCTGATGATTGTATCTGTGTGTTTAAAGGTATATATATTAAAATATCCAAATGTTGTTTGTTTGTATATGTCGAGCTGACAACTGACTACTTGCAATTTTGGGATACAAATATTTATTAATTTAACCACTTTTGCAGTAAAACATTTTTATACAACCGTCCATTTGGGATATGGGATAACTTAGAGATATGGAAACATGGTTGTGCTTTGTTATATGTTGGGTAGGGGTATCTCAATAGCGGAAGTCCTTTTTGAGGATATGCCACGAGGCTTATCGTCACTGTTCTCATTTGACTATGCACACACACTCATTCCAAGAACACATCATATCTTTTAAAATAACGTTTCACAGAGGAATAAATACATTTAAACCTATATTATGCAGAGCCCTACTCAGTGTCAGTGATATGTCTTGTCTTGTTTTTCAGTTTACACCACCTAGAAAATACATTGTAACTCTTTTATAATATAAGTCACTCCATAAGTCACTCCATAAGTCACTGTAAGTCACTCCAAAGCGAGTGACTTACAGTCATGCTTGCATACATTTTTTTACGAAAAAAGGGAGCAAACTTCTTTAGCAGACTCAAAGTAAGGCAGCTTAAATGATGTTGTCTTACAAACAAACAATGCTCTGCCAAGTAAACAAGAGGGTCATTAAAGCTTCCTGTTTGGTCACTGATCACATACACAACATGAACAACCCAATAGTGGTTTCACTGGGATCCTCTCAGGAAGAGTTTACTATTGTTTTTCACTGAGCAACATTCAAACAATTGTGTTTGAGAGTATAGTCTCACGTTTGATCTCCAGAATGTCTGCTCTCTTTCTGAGGTAAGAGCGTTGAATCATCACTTAGTAACCACAGTTATCAGTAGGTTGGACCGGAAGCCTTCCAGACAAGTTATAATGTGTGTCATATATTAAACCATCCTTATCTGAGTAAATACAACTTTGTATCTAAACAAATTACAGTGTGTGTGTGTGTGTGGGGGGGGACATTTTTAACTTTACTTGTGAGGACCTTAATTCCCCACAAGACTAGTCAATTATTTATTTTTGACCAACTGGTGACATTTTGCCGAAAAAAGGCTATTTCTAGTGTGTTTACTTTTAGGGTTAAGGATAGGTTTTGGGTTTTTAGTGTTAGGGCTAGGTTAATGGTTAGGTTTAGGGTTGTGTTTGGGTAAGTAGGAATTTGAATGGCAATCAATTGTGTGTCCCCACAAGGTTAGTAAAACCAGACTGCGTGTGTGTTTGAAGTGCTCAGGGTCACTAATGTTGTTTAGGAATAGAAGGGTTCACAGGTCTGCTCCATTGCCCTCCAAGTAGAGTCGGTATTTCCTGTGTGGGCGGTCCTAGATAAGAATAAGTGACTGTAATTCGTCGTCCACTTTGTTGAAGGAAAAAATATTTCGCCCTAGACTGAGGATCTATTGTAACGTGTTCGGGCGAGCTGCCCCTAGTAAAATAATTTACATCCCGCTTTCATCGACTTTTTTTGTATTTTGAACGGGGCAAGCATAATTTTAAACGGTTAAGGCACATCACTGACACTTTGCCGTATTTCCTTCCGTGAATAACAGTTTTTTTTCTCTAGAAAAAGCGCACGGGATACTTTTTTCTCCTCGGTAAATGCTGCTCTGAAATTATAAACAAAGACAAAAACCCGAGTCAAGGTAAGATTCTATACTTTATTTTCTCAAATGATTTTCCAGCTTATATTGGTTAGGCTATGCCAAGATTGTATAGGCTAATGAAATGTTCAAGGGATTCGACAAAGGGTATGATGAGGAATGAGTTGGGGAACTTTGGGTGGGGATAGCGGCGGCCGGATGGGGCGACGAAAAACCGAATGGCTATGTGAATTCACTCGTATAAAATGGTCTAAAAATCGATTTTTTTGTGTTTATCTGTAGCCTGCCAAGGTAAATTACTACATTGTTCAGTTTTAGGCCGGTATCATTACATTTTGACGCATTTTGGTTGGTAGGCATTGTGTTTGTTTGTCTCCCATTGTCGTCCACTGTCTGGAGGGAATGTAGAAGACAAGATATCAGAGCAGGCCTTCCTTCCTACCATAGTTGAAATTTGAAGCTGACATTTTACGTGAGTCTACTATAAAATGTAGCCCCCTATGCCATGATGTAACTTAACGTTTTTTGAAGTGAATATATATCGTGTCAAGAGTTTTCGCAGACCACATTGTAACATTGTTGCCTCCATTGTCCAAAGGGGATTGGTTGGAAGGCCTGGGCTCTTGGCCATCGAGTGTCTCTCCCTGGGGTAGTCTAAAATGGACCATGTCAATCAATATGTGGTAGCCTATGTACACGTATATTTCTAATGTCATTTCACAGATTAAACGGTAGTTTGTATCAAATAACTATAATTGTATTTGGGAGTGTCTCACAGCAGCCTTTGATATATAGATTCTGATGTATGTTTTCAAATGGTAACTCAGTCAGTTTCAACAAAAAATACCTGTGTGTGTAAACTGTGGTTCACCATTTAGCATTGAGTCAATCCAGAGAGGAATGTGTTGTTGTGAGTGGTTAGCTAGTATTTTGTCATGTTTCAAATGTCGTCCTATTCAGTGTATTACTTTTGGCCAAGGCCTATAGGGTAGTAGAGGACTACATAAGGAATAGGGTGCCATTTAGGTTATGTGTACTACACTCATAATGTAGTTGAGTTGACTGTGTGCATTGAGACTGACAAGATAGATCCTGCCTTTATAATCACTTCCTGTAAGAACAGTGTAGCCAGAGGCTGTGTTCTTCAGCAAAGAAGGCGAAAGCGCAGAATGATTTGTTAAGCGGTGTAAAGCCTTCCGCATGCTTCGGTTCGGCTGGCGCCTTAGGTGAACCAAACGAGTGTGCTCGCATACTCCCTTAAAAGACCTTAGCTTGACAAATGAGAAAAAGGTGTCAATGGTACCGTTTGTCCATCTTGAGACACTGTAGCAAGTACACACTACTTCAAAATAGTCAGAATTAATCTAAGATATTTAATTACATATTTCTTGAGTTGATGTTTTTAGTCTACGATCTTAGTCACGCAATTTTATATATAACTATTTCTCAAATGAAAACATTTGCATGAACATGATTAATCTCTTGAATGACAAACACTTGATTGGTCAACAGCAGGGATTCTTCAATCACCAACAAAGGGGTGTAGATTTAGGGACCAGACCCACAAAAAATGTGTGTTCACAAACAGCCGAAGACCAAAACAAACAAAAAGCTACAAAATGTCATCAGAATATTTGCACTAATTGTTTCGGATAGGAAGCATGCAGACGCCTTAAGCACTGACACCGATCCAAATTGCTATTTGCTGTCTGACTGAGCCATTCTTGTTAATTTCTTATTTTAAGGATTAACGTGTGTTCGTTTAATGGCCTTAGTCAGATTAATTGGGGTGAAATAAGTCTTTGATTAGGAGATCTTGTCTGATATCATAGACCTAGAACGTTTGATGACATAGCATTATTGTCTCAAGGGCAGCAGTCAAGGAGTAACCCCCCTCTTGCGTTTTATCTTGCGCCTACATGCACACACACACACAGTGGTAATTACATTGGCTCAGAGTCACTTCAGATGCTTCATAATAGAACACAGACCACGGGGTAGAAGTGGTGTTGGGCTGACCCAATGAGTCACTTCCATTCCCTATATAATACAATATATGCCATTTAGCAGAAGCTTTATCCAAAGTGACTTAGTCATATGTTCATACATTGCCTTCTGTTAGTTACGTTGTTAGGACTTAAATGGGGTAGTTCAGGATTTTTGCATTAACGCCCTTTTATCTGCTTAAGTCAGATTAACTCATGGTTTGCTAATTTCCCCCCAACATCGGACACTCTAGAGGTTGGAGGATTAAATCACCTCGAGCTCAACATACAAATGGCCTGGGAAGTAATGGTACTTTTTGTGACTAAAGCCACCCTTCAAGCTAGCTGATCAGTTTATGTAAGTTAAGTTAGGCTTTGAGTTTTCAAAAAAAAAGTCATATATATACACACACACACACACACACACTTTTGTGGGACATGCTGTATATTGTAAAATTAAGCTGTGCGACAGTCCACACATAATTTAATATCCAACGTTTTACCTAAATTATTCATACATGTTAGTATTAAACTGTTATCTACTTATTCAAAACATAATATTAATCTGTAAAACAAATAATGAGACACTTATTTGGTTACAACACTGAATAAGATGTTGGCGAATAACCATTTTTAAGGGGCTACAGGAGGGTGCACCGGGCTACGCAATGAAAAGTTGACAGGCCAACATTTTTTTTTTTACCGGAAGGCTAGTCAACTATCTAGTATACACTTTGGAGCATGTCAAACATGCTATTTGCTAACTCGTTAGCTAACTTTTTTACGACACCAATCACAAAACATTGATGACTTGATCACAAGATAACACTGTTGAAGGTAATATATTTCTTAAATGCTGTTGAGTATACCCATAATACAGGGTGCTACGCTACCATTTTTATGACTAACTTTGTTCATACTGGACATAGTTTTGTAAACCAATGCTAACTAGCATTAGCGCATTGACTGGAAGTCTACAGGAACAGCTGGCATTCTAGCTGTTCCCATAGACTTCCAGTCATTGTGCTAATGCTAGTTGGCAACTTAATTCAAACTGAACTCAGTCATAAAAATGGTATCCAAGTGTTAATCTGATTCTGGGAAAGGATTTCCCAAACAATCCCTTCAACAGCAACAATAGCACCGGGCTAGCCTAGGTTTGTGTCCCAACTGGCACCCTATTCCCTCAATAGTACACTACTTAAAAAGTAGTGCAAAATGGTCTCTGGTCAAAAGTAGCGCACTATAAGGGTGTAGGGTACCATTTGGGACGCTAGACTAGGAGTGTCCGAATAATATCATACTGTATGTAGTAGGCTATATGACTGATCTGTCATGGGGGTCAAACGTCTTAGAGTAGGAGTGCTAGGATCAGCTCCCCCTGTCCATTGTTATTCATTGTGATTAAAAAATTCTAGACTGATCCTAAGTCAGCACGCCTATTGTGAGATGCTTGATACATACGACCCCCGGAGTTGTCCGACTGATTCAACAGATGACTGGCCAGTACTGATTCAATGGCATGTTGTTCAGGCTTGCTAGTCAGATATGAGTCACATTGCAGGCTCAAATGAGTAGACCCCTCAGGCCTGGCAGTGACGACTAAAATGAATAGGCCTAGCCCTAGACCCCTCATTGTGGAAGTTTGCATTAGTCATTTTATGTGTTTTAACTCTTATGTGTTCTGGATCTGGAACATGACTAAGTTGGAATGTGTTCTCTGGGTACGATCTGAGATCATGATCAAGACCTACCCCCACCTCCTTTTCTGAGAGGAGTTACACATGTTTGTTGTGGGTAATATATTTATGCGGCAGGTAGCCTAGCGGTTAGAGCGTTGGGCCACTAACCGAAAGATTGCTAAATCGAATCCCCGAGGGGACAAGGTATAAATCTGTCGTTCTGCCCCTGAACAAGGCAGTAACCCACTGTTCCTAGGCTGTCATTGTAAATAAGAATTTGTTCTTAACTGACTAGTTAAACAAAGGTTAAATAAAATAAAAAATATTATAATTGTAACAGGCTGTATGTACGCTATCGAGTGTCTCAGAGTAAGAGTGATGATCTAGGATCAGTTTAGTATTTTAGATCACAAGTAATAGCTTTCATGGATGGGGGGCTGGTCCCTGGTCAGCACTCCTACTCTGAGACGCTAGATACAGTATGGCTAAGATCATGTCAAGAAGGCAGCTATTGTTCACACCATTGAGTAGCCTACTGGCTTGTAGACGCCCCCCGTGAAAACACAATGTCAAAAAATGAATTGGATTAAGCAGGAATTTCTCAGTTTAGGTTGTTTCCTCAGTATTCCCTTGTATGACCCAATGCTCTTTCTGATCCATCCACACAGTGCTGTTAAGGGAGAGCAGCATACACCGCAGTTGAATTAAAGGTGCAATATGCAGAAATAACTCAGCCTTTTCCTGGTTGCTAAAATTCTAATAGTTTGCTTAAATTCGTTTGTGACAAAACAAGCAATGCAAAGTGTAGAGAATCATTATACCATCTGAAATATATTTTCAAGGACCAAAAAATGTTGTATTTTCAGCTGTTTGAAGCTGGTGTATTAAAATCGGAACTGAAGAACGGAACGCATAGAAATAGCGCACATAGAACACATCTGCCGCTTCTTATACTTGCTTTTGATGACATTGACAGATCTATAACTCAGATTTCTATGTGCATTTGGTCAGGTCACCCAAAAAGGTACATACTGCAGCTTCAAAGAAATGTATTAATTTTCTGCTATGAGAGCTAATGCACAGAGGGAGAGAAAGAGAGAAGGGGCGGTGGGTGAGAGTGCACTGTGACTTACGCGAGCAGGTGGGAGTTGACAAGGAGAGTGGGGGTTGAGTGTCCGTTCACCTTATTGAGGGACAACCAGACCGCTAACCTAGAACAAACAATGCAAACATATTTTGTAGGGTTATCATTCATATCCCACCATTCACTCATTGAATGTGTTGATAATATTTTGATTCAAATGCAAATTTATTTTACTCGTTAATTGACATAAGGAGTACCATAGAAATGTGCTTATTTTGTACACATCCCTATTTGTGTGCAGCCAAAAGTGGTCTGTCGACAATCGTGGTTTCATGTGGTTAACCAGCGAGGTGAGTGAGGCCGTGAGATGCGTGCACCATACATACTGGTGTGGTCTGTCTCTTTCTATATCACCGGATGCAGCTCAAACAGTTCATAGCTAGTTTAGCGACCACTTAGCAACAAGATGAAACCTTCCATAAACACAACCAACTGACTCAGTGGATAGGTGTTAGGTCTTGTACTGTCTCCCCCTCTCAAAACAGGATTGTGTTAATCATTACAAATGACTGCAATATGCTCCCTTTTTTAGCTGCCCCTTGAGCAAACATTAGGCCTAGGTATGATGTTTGCTCAAAATCTTGCATATATTGGTGAGGTATTGACATCTTAACCTATGCATTTTCTCTATTTTAGCATCCATAATGCAAGTAACTTTTTCTAAACAATTACATGTCACTATACAATTTTGGAGTGCAGGCAGTTTGTCGACTTTTGTACAGCAGACTAGCAGAGCTGTTGACACATTCTGCATTGAGTCAAGTACACACGTGGCGACCTGTGTGTGTGCCTGAGGCTTCCATGATGCGTCCATTATGCTGGAAACCTACAGACTGTTTTTAGATTCAAAACCAGGCCATTCTTACACACAACTCAGCAGACTCTGACAGTGACCAAGTCAAGTAAGCAGTAGGAAAGAGTTTTACGGAGATATTCTCACTCATTTTCTACTGTCTGATTTGCATGGGAATGTCAAGAATGTCACTCCCAAGGCTAGTGAGTGGGTGGAGCCCTTTAGGCTTACATGCATAAGGGACAGATTCTCCTCACAGGGCAACTAGATGTGTCTGCAATGGAACGTTTTGATGAATTTACATCACAGAGCGAGATAATATTTCTGCCCCTGAGGCATGCTTCTTTCAGACAGGCTGTAGATTAAACCACCCTGTCTTCAATATGACCTGTCTGCATCCAATGACCGGCAGGGGATTGGGTTACCTCTAGTGTTCTCCCTAGGTACCCTTTAAGACCTATAGAAAACAATTTCTTTGGTCAGTGGTAGACTGTGGTAATATAATGTAGTTATTTCTTGAGTTCGGTTTGCATTGCAGTGACTGAGATGTGGTTGACTTCCCTACCTCAGTTGAGTCTAAGTCGCTCTGGATAAGAGTGTCTGCTAAATGACCTTAGGTCTTCAGTAGACCTTGTATTTTTCACTGACAGTCTGTAGCCTAAAGCAGAGTTTACCAAACTAAGTCCTGGGCCCCTCCCCTTTGTGCACGTTTTGGTATTTGCCCTAGTACTACACAGCTGATTCAAATAATCAAAGCTTGAATAGTTGGTTATTTGAATCAGTTGTGTAATACCAGGACAAAAAAACGAAATGTGTGGGGTGGGGGCTGAAGGATAGGTCTGCCGACTGCAACAGTTAGACTGCTCTCTCTCTCTCTCTCTCTCTCTCTCTCTCTCTGTTGAACCTGACCATACAAAGCCATGATTTGCCAGAGTTTATTCACACCAATATAAATATTATGCTCTTAAATATGCCATGACAGACGGCGTCTGTTCATAGTTGCAACGCAACAGATTCAGAAACGTCACTTTAAAATCCCTGAAATTCCTTGAGGTTTGTACAGGGTTTTTCATTATAGTAGTAGTTTGAGCAAAGATTATAGCAAATTGTAGCTGTAAAGGGCATGGAATTGACGCTTCTCATCATATTTCCCCCTGTTGTCATCTCTTAAAGTAGACCTGGGTTATTTCTTCCCTACACAAATCACTGATTGTATCCCATGACTGATATACTGCTTTTAGAAAATGGATATTCCCTTTCCCATGATCTAGTCCTCTGCCAAGATGAGTCATGGTTTCCCATGCTAAGAGAATGGATTTTCCCGACCGGTGACTGGGGCTGCGTGCACTACTTTCAAACCGGAGCCCTATAGGCCCTGTTCAAAGGTTGTGCACTATATATGGAATAGGGTGACATTTGGGATGCACCCTGGGAAAGGCTTACCACCACAGCAGACCAGCTGTACACCCGTAGAAAGTTACCTCTGGATGCAGTTTTACAAATCAGATTGGATACTGTTCGACAGTGTGTATTTTGATGTAGCCAAAGACATCTGGTGACTCTTGGGCCTAGATTAAATTCCCTCTCAAATTTTTAACTGACACCCAGGTGGTTTAGACTAGAGGTCGACGATTATGATTTTTCAACGCCGATGCCGGTTAATTAATTATATTTAGATATATTTTTTGTTGTTGTAATAATGACATTTACAACAATACTGAATGAACACTTATTTTAACTTAATATAATACATCATTAAAATCAATTTAGCCTCAAGTAAATAATGAAACGTGTTCAATTTGGTTTAAATAATGCAAAAACAAAGTGTTGGAGAAGAAAGTAAAAGTGCAATATGTGCTAACGTTTCAGTTCCTCGCTCAGAACATGAGAACATATGAAAGCTGGTGGTTCCTTTTAACATGAATCTTCAATATTCCCAGGTAAGAAGTTTTAGGTTGTAGGAATTATAGGACTACTTCCCTCTATACCATTTTTATTTCATTTGTATTTTAATCTTTGACTATTGGATGTTCTTATAGGCACTTTAGTATTGCCAGTGTAACAGTATAGCTTCCATCCCTCTCCTCGCTCGAACCAGCAACACAATGAGAATTAGCTTGCGCTAACTAGCTAGCCATTTCACTTCGGTTACACGAGCCTCATCTCGGGAGTTGATAAGCTTGAAGTCATAAACAGCACAATGCTTGATGCACAACGAAGAGCTGCTGTCAAACTCACGAATGTGCTGTTTGAAAGAATGTTTACGCACCTGCTTCTGCCTACCACCACTCAGTCAGATACTTGTATGCTCAGTCAGATTATATGCAACGCAGGACACGCTAGATAATATCTAGCAATATCATCAACCATGTGTAGTTAACTAGTGATTATGATTGATTGTTTTTTTATAAGATAAGTTTAATGCTAGCTAGCAACTTACCTTGGTTTACTGCATTCGCGTAACAAGCAGTCTCCTTGTGGAGTGCAACGACCGTGCAATAATGGCAGGTCGTTATTGCGTTGGACTGGTTAACTGTAAGATTGCAAGATTGGATCCCCCGAGCTGACAAGTTGAAAATCTGGCGTTCTGCCCCTGAACAAGGCAGTTAACCCACCGTTCCTAGGCCATCATTGAAAATAAGAATGTGTTCCTAACTGACTTGTCTAGTTAAATAAAGGTATTCAAAATGAAAAAATTGGCGCCCAAAAATATCGATTTCCGAATTTTATGAAAACTTGAAATTGGCCCTAATTAATTGGCCATTCCGATTAATCGGTCAACGTCTAGTTTAGACACACACAAAATGCCGGAAAATGTTGCTCAATTGGCAGAATTGTCTCTCTTAGCTGTGTTTGTCAGGTTTCACAGTACCAGTTCTTCCATATGGCGTCCACATGCTTCCAATCCGAAAGAGTTCAGAAGAGTTTGTGCATATATTATGACATTTTGTGACTTGTGTTCCTTTTGCACATTGGTGGGTTTTTATCCCGGCTGTCCAGGCACACATGGAGGCAAGCTGAAGTCGGTAGCCAAAGTCTACGCTCCTTTGTCGGTAATTGGTCAACAGTAGGGATTCTTCAACAATCTTTGTCATTCAACCAGAGACGACTCATTTTCAAGCACATTTTTTCTTAGTTAGATGTAAAATTGCATGACTAAGATATCTTCTGCAAAAACGTCAATTAATGACAGATTTCTTGTATTAATTCTGACTATTTTGAGGAAGTTTATAGTGGCTACGGCGTCTCACAATGGAAAAACAGTACTATTGCCGCTTCTTGTTTTTTCAGGTGAAGATCTTTTTAAGGGAGTATGCAAGCACGCTCGTTCGGTTCACCCTAGCAGAGTTTGGCTATGTGCCAGCCAAACTGATGAATGCTGATGCCTTTAGCCTAGGCTACCAATGTTCTTTCTGGATAAAAAGGGGGCTTAGGTGCTCAGTGTGGCAGGGGGCATTGCGAAGGGCGCGGTCAGCCCATGTGCACGGCTGGATTTTAGTGGCCCCATCTTGGTGGTGTAGGTAGATTATTTGTAAAAAAAAATAAAATAAAATAAGCCCATTTCCTGCAATTCTACAAATTTCTCCAAGGAGCTGAGAGAAAAAGTAATAGTTTTGAACCATTGGTCCTGGGCAAAAGTAGTGCCCTATATAGGGAATGGGGTGCCATTTGGAATTTCTCCTAGATCAGTCAACCCCCTGCAATTTGGTGCTTTGTAAAGGATGATACCCTGAGCTGGAAACAAAGATCCTGTCCAGGAATGTTGGGGGGAGTCTGGATGGTTAGATTGCTGCTATTTGTGTTGTATCATGTTCAACTGGATCGTATTCGTTACTAATGCACAACAAATGAAAATGTGTGTTTCTTAATGGACAAGTTCAGGAAGTCCTTCCATGTTTCAGTCCATTTTCTTCCGTTTAGTGTCTACTGGTGAATATGACCCTGGTGTCTCTCTTTAGATGTAGGCTTCGTCTAGATGGGCTCCTCTTGTACCTTTTTATACCCTTTCACATCTTGGATGTGACTGCTAAAATCAGTTGTGACAGTTA
This sequence comes from Oncorhynchus keta, assembly GCF_023373465.1. Taxonomy (NCBI): domain Eukaryota; kingdom Metazoa; phylum Chordata; class Actinopteri; order Salmoniformes; family Salmonidae; genus Oncorhynchus; species Oncorhynchus keta. Next base: position 32,092,880 of record NC_068443.1, read on the forward strand.
GATTTCCAGGCAGCTTTTTCTCTTACCCTCTCACTCACAAATATGTTTATCACTGAAGCTCTTTGGCGGAGATGGCCTGGCCAGTACCCCCACAGGACGTGGGCGGAAGCCACTCCTCAGTAAAAGGCACATAACGGCCCGCTTGGAGTTTGCCAGAAGGAACCTTAAGCCTCTCAGACCATGAGAAACAAGATTATTTGGTCTGATGAAATCAAGATTGAACTCCATGGCCTGAATGCCAAGTGTCACGTCTGGAGGAAACCTGGCACCGTCCCTACGGTGAAGGGTGGTGGTGGCATCATCATGCTGTGGGGATGCCTCACAAGTCCTCAACTGGCAACTTCATTAAATAGTACCCGCTAAAAACACCAGTCCCGATGTCAACAGTGAAGAAGCGACTACTGGATTCTGGCCTTCTAGGCAGAGTTCCTCTGTCCAGTTTCTGTGTTCCTTTGCCCATCTTACATTTACATTTAAGTCATTTAGCAGACGCTCTTATCCAGAGCGACTTACAAATTGGTGCATTCACCTTATGACATCCAGTGGAACAGCCACTTTACAATAGTGCATCTAAATCTTTTAGGGGGGGGGGGTGAGAAGGATTACTTATCCTATCCTAGGTATTCCTTAAAGAGGTGGGGTTTCAGGTGTCTCCGGAAGGTGGTGATTGACTCCGCTGTCCTGGCGTCGTGGGGAGTTTGTTCCACCATTGGGGGCCAGAGCAGCGAACAGTTTTGACTGGGCTGAGCGGGAACTGTACTTCCTCAGTGGTAGGGAGGCGAGCAGGCCAGAGGTGGATGAACGCAGTGCCCTTGTTTGGGTGTAGGGCCTGATCAGAGCCTGGAGGTACTGAGGTGCCGTTCCCCTCACAGCTCCGTAGGCAAGCACCATGGTCTTGTAGCGGATGCGAGCTTCAACTGGAAGCCAGTGGAGAGAGCGGAGGAGCGGGGTGACGTGAGAGAACTTGGGAAGGTTGAACACCAGACGGGCTGCGGCGTTCTGGATGAGTTGTAGGGGTTTAATGGCACAGGCAGGGAGCCCAGCCAACAGCGAGTTGCAGTAATCCAGACGGGAGATGACAAGTGCCTGGATTAGGACCTGCGCCGCTTCCTGTGTGAGGCAGGGTCGTACTCTGTGGATGTTGTAGAGCATGAACCTACAGGAACGGGCCACCGCCTTGATGTTAGTTGAGAACGACAGGGTGTTGTCCAGGATCACGCCAAGGTTCTTAGCGCTCTGGGAGGAGGACACAATGGAGTTGTCAACCGTGATGGCGAGATCATGGAACGGGCAGTCCTTCCCCGGGAGGAAGAGCAGCTCCGTCTTGCCGAGGTTCAGCTTGAGGTGGTGATCCGTCATCCACACTGATATGTCTGCCAGACATGCAGAGATGCGATTCGCCACCTGGTCATCAGAAGGGGGAAAGGAGAAGATTAATTGTGTGTCGTCTGCATAGCAATGATAGGAGAGACTATGTGAGGTTATGACAGAGCCAAGTGACTTGGTGTATAGCGAGAATAGGAGAGGGCCTAGAACAGAGCCCTGGGGGACACCAGTGGTGAGAGCGTGTGGTGAGGAGACAGATTCTCGCCACGCCACCTGGTAGGAGCGACCTGTCAGGTAGGACGCAATCCAAGCGTGGGCCGCGCCGGAGATGCCCAACTCGGAGAGGGTGGAGAGGAGGATCTGATGGTTCACAGTATCGAAGGCAGCCGATAGGTCTAGAAGGATGAGAGCAGAGGAGAGAGAGTTAGCTTTAGCAGTGCGGAGCGCCTCCGTGATACAGAGAAGAGCAGTCTCAGTTGAATGACTAGTCTTGAAACCTGACTGATTTGGATCAAGAAGGTCATTCTGAGAGAGATAGCGGGAGAGCTGACCAAGGACGGCACGTTCAAGAGTTTTGGAGAGAAAAGAAAGAAGGGATACTGGTCTGTAGTTGACATCGGAGGGATCGAGTGTAGGTTTTTTCAGAAGGGGTGCAACTCTCGCTCTCTTGAAGACGGAAGGGACGTAGCCAGCGGTCAGGGATGAGTTGATAAGCGAGGTGAGGTAAGGGAGAAGGTCTCCGGAAATGGTCTGGAGAAGAGAGGAGGGGATAGGGTCAAGCGGGCAGGTTGTTGGGCGGCCGGCCGTCACAAGACGCGAGATTTCATCTGGAGAGAGAGGGGAGAAAGAGGTCAGAGCACAGGGTAGAGCAGTGTGAGCAGAACCAGCGGTGTCGTTTGACTTAGCAAACGAGGATCGGATGTCGTCGACCTTCTTTTCAAAATGGTTGACGAAGTCATCTGCAGAGAGGGGGGAGGGGGAGGAGGATTCAGGAGGGAGGAGAAGGTGGCAAATAGCTTCCTAGGGTTAGAGGCAGATGCTTGGAATTTAGAGTGGTAGAAAGTGGCTTTAGCAGCAGAGACAGAGGAGGAAAATGTAGAGAGGAGGGAGTGAAAGGATGCCAGGTCCGCAGGGAGGCGAGTTTTCCTCCATTTCCGCTCGGCTGCCCGGAGCCCTGTTCTGTGAGCTCGCAATGAGTCGTCGAGCCACGGAGCGGGAGGGGAGGACCGAGCCGGCCTGGAGGATAGGGGACATAGAGAGTCAAAGGATGCAGAAAGGGAGTAGAGGAGGGTTGAGGAGGCAGAATCAGGAGATAGGTTGGAGAAGGTTTGAGCAGAGGGAAGAGATGATAGGATGGAAGAGGAGAGAGTAGCGGGGAGAGAGAGCGAAGGTTGGGACGGCGCGATACCATCCGAGTAGGGGCAGTGTGGGAAGTGTTGGATGAGAGCGAGAGGGAAAAGGATACAAGGTAGTGGTCGGAGACTTGGAGGGGAGTTGCAATGGGGTTAGTGGAAGAACAGCATCTAGTAAAGATGAGGTTGAGCGTATTGCCTGCCTTGTGAGTAGGGGGGGAAGGTGAGAGGGTGAGGTCAAAAGAGGAGAGGAGTGGAAAGAAGGAGGCAGAGAGGAATGAGTCAAAGGTAGACGTGGGGAGGTTAAAGTCGCCCAGAACTGTGAGAGGTGAGCCGTCCTCCGGAAAGGAGCTTATCAAGGCATCAAGCTCATTGATGAACTCTCCGAGGGAACCTGGAGGGTGATAAATGATAAGGATGTTAAGCTTGAAAGGGCTGGTAACTGTGACAGCATGGAATTCAAAGGAGGCGATAGACAGATGGGTAAGGGAGAAAGAGAGAATGACCACTTGGGAGAGATGAGGATCCCGGTGCCACCACCCCGCTGACCAGAAGCTCTCGGGGTGTGCGAGAACACGTGGGCGGACGAAGAGAGAGCAGTAGGAGTAGCAGTGTTATCTGTGGTGATCCATGTTTCCGTCAGTGCCAAGAAGTCGAGGGACTGGAGGGAGGCATAGGCTGAGATGAACTCTGCCTTGTTGGCCGCAGATCGGCAGTTCCAGAGGCTACCGGAGACCTGGAACTCCACGTGGGTCGTGCGCGCTGGGACCACCAGATTAGGGTGGCCGCGGCCACGCGGTGTGGAGCGTTTGTATGGTCTGTGCAGAGAGGAGAGAACAGGGATAGACAGACACATAGTTGACAGGCTACAGAAGAGGCTACGCTAATGCAAGGAGATTGGAACTACAAGTGCACTACACGTCTCGAATGTGCAGAAAGTTAAGCTTACGTAGCAAGAATCTTATTGACTAAAATGATTAAAATGATACAGTACTGCTGAAGTAGGCTAGCTGGCAGTGGCTGCGTTGTTGACACTACACTAATCAAGTCGTTCCGTTGAGTGTAATAGTTTCTACAGTGCTACTATTCGGGGGCTAGCTGGCTAGCTAGCAGTGTTGATTACGTTACGTTGCGTTAAAAGAACGACAATTAATATTTTCTTTTTATTGGCCTGCCTGAGATATGGCTTTTCTTTTGCAACTCTTCCTAGAAGGCCAGTGTCCCGGAATCGCCTCTTCACTGTTGACGTTGAGACTGGTGCTTTTAGCGGGTACTATTTCATGAATCTGGCAGTTTAGGACATGAGGCGTCTGTTTCTCAAACTAGAGACACTAATGTACTTGTCCTCTTGCTAAGTTGTGCACCGGGGCCTCCCACTCGTCTTTCTATTCTGGTTAGAGACCGTTTGCACTGTCCTTTGAAGGGAGCAGTGCACAGCGTTGTACGAGATCTTCAGATTCTTGGAGATTTCTCGCATGGAATAGCCTTCATTTCTCAGAACAAGAATACGCTGGCGAGTTTCAGAAGAAAATACCCTGTTTCTGATCATTTTGAGTCAAATGCTGATGCTACAGATACTCATCTAGTCTAAAGAAGTCCAGTTGTGCTGCTTCTTTAAGCAGAAAAACAGTTTTCAGCTGTGCTAACATAATTGCAAAAGGGTTTTCTAATGATCAATTATCCTTTTAAAATTATAAACTTGGATTAGCCAACACAACGTGCCGTTGGAACACAGGAGTGATAGTTGCTGATAATGGGCCTCTGTACGCCTATGTAGAGATTTCATTAAAAAATCGTCCTTTTCCAGCTACAATAGTAATTTACATCATTAACAATGTCTACACTGTATTTCTGATCAATTTGATGTTATTTTAATGGACAAGAAAATAGCCTTTCTTTCAAAACGAGGACATTTCTAAGTGACCCCAAACTTTTGAACAGTAGTGTATGTAAATATGATAGTTCTGTTTTTTTATATATATTTTTAAATGTAAATGAGCAACATTTTCTAAAAATAGTTATTGCTTTGTCATTATGGGGTATTTTGTGTAGATTGAGGGGGGGAAATGGTTTAATCAATTTTAGAATAATGCTGTAATTTAATCATGTGGAAAAAGTCTAGGGGTCTGAATATTTTCTGAAGGCACTGTAGGCTAGGCTGTGTTCACGTACGCAAATGCCTGAGGTAGTTTGTGCGTGCTTGTGTACAACTACATGTGGAGTCTGTTCCAGAGACAAAACTCCCTCAAATACTGCCCAAGCTGATCATTTTGTCAAGAAAATAAATACAGTACTGGGTGTACTTTTGAGATATCTCAGTGATATTTGTGAAGTGGGTAATGCTACAGTATAAGATACCCAATAAGGCTATTTCTGCTCTCTGACTCTCTTTAACCAAGTATTGTTGGCAAGGCGGACTCTCTCCGTCATTCTTTGTGTCTTTTACCGGGCTGAGAGAGGGAGAGAACTTGAGAGGTGCTGACTTCATAAGTGAGAAGAACTGGGCAGATTCCAGGCCGTCAGAGGAAATGTGTCACTGGGAGAGAGAGCGAGAAGGAGGAGGACTTTGGGGAGGCATGTAGCTGCCGGACCATATATGGGAGTAGAGGACTCACACCTCTCCATTCTCTGCTCTGTGTTAGGAAGCAGTGGTCTTGTCAAGCAATGTGTTCCAAATGCCACCCTATTCGCTATATAGTGCAATACTTTTGACTATAGTCCTATGGGGCCTGGTCAAAAGTAGGGCGCTATATAGGGAATGGGGTGCCATTTGGGATCCTGGGGTCTCGTTTATAAACCGTGTGTACACGCATGTTTTTCATGCAAAGTTGGCATTTTATAAAAACTGAACTTGATGTGAAAATGTGCTCACCTTTCTACAAACTTGAGACCATGCGTACGCACAGTTTCTAGTGGTTGAAGTATTGCATTTAGGGATGCACGATATATCGGAATCGGACGATATTAGCTAAAGATGCCGATGTCTAGTTTAACGCAGACATTAAAAACCGATGTCAAAGCTACCGTGCATTCCTTTTTAACGTAGGTACATTACGTAATAACGCCACGTACAATGTTTCTCTAGATGTGCAACACAGCATTTCTAACCTAGCCCACACAATGTCTGCTGTGTGGATCGAGCAGTCAAGAAGTCGAGCAGTCATTTGAAAGAGTAAGACAATTTCAGCGAGACAACTCAAAGGCTAAATCCATTAGGCAAGATGATGGAATTCATTGGCCTTAACAATCAACCGTTCTCTGTCGTGGGTGATCTTGACTTTTGCTGACTGCTCGAGCACCGGTACACACTACCAAGTGCGCTATTTTTCAGATGTTGCCCTACCGAATTAACACAGTAATAGCGTCACTGCTATTAGCGTCACGACATGCATACTATGGAACGTCGTTTGGGTCTTTGCGTGTCAAAAAATATACAGTAGCACTGTCAAAGCTGTACAAAGAGTCTGCAAACAAGCAAACACCGGCCACAAACTATGTTTTTACAATACCGCGTTGGTAATAAAGCATACTTTGTTCGGCTGAAACTTCTGGGGTAGCTAGCTTTAGCTTGGTACCTAGCTAGCACCAATACAACCAACCTGAAAAACAATGGCCAGTAGAAACTGCAGTCATTTTCATTATTCTTAGCAATGATTTAGGAATCCTTGTGAGTAAGTATTAGCTAGGTTGCCACTTGTTGTTTGCTTATTGAAATTGAACTTCAGTTCATGAAAATAAATAGCTAGCCAGCTACTTAACCATGTTGCCCAAAGCTAACATAATAAGTTAGCTTAATCTGGCTAGTGAGGCCCGACCGGACCGAGTTATGTGTTGCAAAGCTAGCCACAATAAAGATTAGGCACAATAGTGGAATTTGCGGTTTGCCTTCTAAGTAAAAGTATGTAATTGACAGTGATGCAAATGAATACAAATAGTCGAATTATGCAATACTTTTATTTTGAAGGCTAACCTGCAAAGTCCACTATTGTGACTAATCCCTATTGTGGCTAGCTTCACATAGATGGGTCCGATCACCATAATCGAATAAGAACTGTCTTATAAATTAGGATAATTTTAGATGACACCTAGCTATATAGTTAGCTAGCTAACTATAGCTACTGAAACAGATGTTGTATTATTTGACACGTCAAGTTGTGTTATTTGACACGCAACGACCCAAAGGGCGTTCCATAGAAATCCTTGTTGAGAATGAAATGACTCAACAACGAAACAGCACAGCAAGTAAGTGAAATAGGTTTTGATGATGTTTTACTGGTAATGGGGACATGCGTAAATGCCAACAAAAAATGTTTTTTTGTGTGTGTGTGAACTTTATTTAACTAGGCAAGTCGGTTAAAATTCTTATTTACAATGACGGCCCGGACGACGCTGGGCAAATTGTGCGCTGCACTATGGGACTCCCAATCACGGCCGGATGTGATACAGCCTGGATTCGAACCTGGGATTGTAGGCTGAGATGCAGCGCCTTAGACCGCTGCGTGTGTTAACTATTTAACTGTACTAGAATGCTTAAGAGGCCGCAAGATTTTTACATATCGGTATCGGGTTTTTTGGCAAGGAAAATATTGGGTATCGGCCAAAATGTCATATTGGTGCATCTCTAATTGTATTGCAAGTAGATATGATGGACATGCTTATTCATAACTATGAACAGGTTCATAACAAGATACAATCATTTGCCATTAGTGAGAATAGAGAATCTATTTAATTGCATTTTAAAATAATTAGGAATAGGCCTCTATTTCCTAGGCTATTTATTTAATTTCCATGATCAATGCGTAATCAATTCCTCACTTTTTTCTGTGATGGTTTCATAGTCACCAGGTAGCATATGCCTACAACAAGGATACCGTTCTTCCCATCGCTTGTATAATTGGATCCACTTTACAGTACTAAATAGATAAGCCAGTTCATGTATTTTGCCGTATGCCATCCGATCCGGGGTGCAGTTTATTGACGTGGAACAGACCGTTGTAGGTTACTTCTATAGCGTAAGTCTGAATATTGTAATTTCAAATTTATCGAGGAGACTATTGCATTTTTACACACATTTTCATAACCACTGCAGAATAACTTCTTCGCCTTTTCTAACCACGATGGGTTCATATTCCCTAAGTAGTCATAGTCTACAACAAATCACCATGCGCATCTATCATTTAGCCCTATTAGATACTTAAAATAGTGTATTTTAAGTTTGGTTAATATAGCATACAGGTGAACAGACAGTTGATATTTAGTATTGAAGTGTGCATGGCTACCACTGTGAGTAGACATTGTTTCAGAATTCGGAGGCAGTGCAGCATATAGGTTGGAGAAAAAGTTGATGCTAAGCATTAGGCCCCATTAAATTCAAACGGTCTGTTTACAGGTCCACAGCTATTTGCAATTGTTGTTCTTTCATAAACTTTTTGTCTAGGCTCATAGCAAGTGTTTAACTTTCTGCCATCACCTCCAAAGACATTTGATCAAGTTCGTTATTGCTATTTCCTCTGCCTAATTCGAAAACTTCCAAATTATACAGCAAATAAGGGCGTTACTGTTGCCATAAAATAGTTTAATGCTCGTTGACACTCGCACAGTTTCAGGACGGGTCTGATTTACAACGGGGAAACGTGTATGTATGGCGTGCACCAATTTTAGAAATCTCTTTGTTTGTGTGCAGTCTTCAGGAATGGCGCACGCAGATATTTACTGTGAAATGTAGGCAGTGCAATGCTTACAGATCTTCTCTGTATCGGGGTTAGCCCAATATGAATGTTGGCCACCATGTTTCCATGGTCTTGAAACGAAAATGACATCAGAATTCAGCTGATTACTTTTTCTTCTTCTCCTAAATAGTCTTTTGATGGGTTTTCTGTTCAGTGACAATGGTGGTAGTGTTCTGAGTGCTGCATTAGTTTCCTATTCATGTTAAAAAATGATTAAGCTGCAGCAGCTCAAACAATGTCTTCAAGTGCTGACGAACACATTTAAAGCAAGGACTTTGACTCCTGTCCTCTGTGTATCTCTGGGGGTGTGTAGGTCCTTATCTGAAGGACTAGATATTCCCATCCCTGACTACCTTCGGCGTGCTTAAACAGCAGCCGTCTATCCCTACGTGAAATTAACTTGCTTTGTTCGTGTTGTGCTAAATGTTTTGCACACTTCAAAAAACACCCTCATGATAGAGGCCTAACAAAAAGTTAGATTTGGTCACATACAGGAAACCTATCTAGATGTTCTCACACTTAAAACCCTCCACCAAATGCTTTACCACAGCTTCATATAACCACTGACATGCATATTCTACACTGCGACTTATAAAGAGGTCCTTTTGTTCGGCTTGGAAGATGCCAGTATCGCAATTCTTGTTTAGTATCTTGGCAAGGAAACAAAACACGAAGCATATTTAACTTCTTTAGGAAAACTAACAGTATGTTGTCATCGAGAGACACATTTATTTTCCAAGCTGTAGCACACAATGTTTTACATACAGCAGGTTTTTAAGACCAGGGAGAATTTTTATACCTATATCGCGATATCTTTTCCATTACAGCCCTTTGTGGCTTCTTGCTTTTAGAATATGATATGTGCTTCACTCAATCCATGTCCAGTAGATTGAATTAATCCACTGTCTGTTTTCTCCTTTCAGATGGATCTGAAGCTACTTTCTATAGCAACATTATTAGGAATCCTATGTTTCTGCAGTGCACAGCAAGGTAAGGTCATTTGAGACACACACAAGACACACAATGTTCTACATCTTGCTGTTTTGTCTGCTCTTTTGACTTATCTTTGTTGCTCTTTGATGCATATTCTTCAGATCATGATTGTGTGGCAGTTAATTTTAGGATTGCATTATGGTTTGAGGAGACCGGCTGTCCTAATGGGAGGATGTTGTGTATTCAAAAAATTGTCTATAGCTGCTTGGCTTTCAATGGAATATATTGGATGAAGTGAAATAGCATGTTGAACCAGCTAGAGGGGCAGCTTTAAATTTCTGCATCCCAAATGAACCCTATATACAATGTAGTGCACTACTTTTTGACCATAGTAGACCACAGTAGTGCACTAGATGGGGAATCGGGTGCCGTTTATGACGCAAACTTTCTGAATGCTGCCTCTTGGCAAATAGTTGTGGCTGTTTCTTACAAAGTATTGCTTCTTCCTTTCAGAGGGCAGTGATTGCATCAAGGCGAATGCACAATCATGTGGGGAATGCATCCAGGTGGCAGAGAAATGTGGATGGTGTACAGACGCTGTAAGTGTGTCTTTTGATAGTTGTTTGAGTGCACACGCTCACAGGGGCAGAATGTTTCGACTTAGCGAACTAGAAGCAGTTACCGCAACAGTGTTTTGTATTTAGAGGTTAACAATGGCAGGGATATCATTACAATACCAGGTAGAGAGCTTGCTGTGAAATGGTAGGGGGGGGGGGTGCAGGCAACTCAGAGTATTGTAATGCAGAGCCGTCGTGAGTCACGTTGCAGAACATAACTCACCCTGACGCTTCCTGTCAGAGCTTGCCTGGGGTTGTGTTCCAAACGGCACCCTATTCCCTACATAGTGCACTACTTTTGACCCGAGCCTTATGGGGCCTTATTGGGTCAAGTGTAGTGCACTATATAGGGAATAGGGTGCCATGTGGGATGCATGCCTGTTCTTTATCAAAGGTCAACAATGCAGGCTGCTGAAGAACTTAGTGCAGTTGGCCTGTTTACCAATCTCAATGAGCAACACCAAATGTCAGGTACCTCGTTCAACACTGATGAAACAGAAGCAAAAACTGACATCTTCAGCAATAATACCCATTATAAAATTATGTTGATGGTTTGATTCAGAAAAATCCCCTTTTTAAGAATGAGGCCAGACATAGTACTATATTCATTCAGACTTGGCACATTGTCTTTGGCAAACCACTGCAGTACCTTGTGTAAAATCATGTGCATCCAATCTAAACTTTGCCTGTTCCCGACGGAGAATGGCCTATTTCTGTGTCCCAAATTCGCTGTATTCCCTACATAGTGCACTACTTTAGACCAGAGTCCTAAGGGCCATGGTCAAAAGTAGTGAACAATATAGGGTGCCATTAGGGACGCAGAGAAAGTGTTCAAATAGCTTGCACATGCAGGGTAACGTTAAATAGCTAGAGGACAGAAGTAATTAAAATCCAAACCTCCAGGGCACTTCTAGTCAAGGGCCAGTCTTGACAGGCATACCGTGTATTTTTGTATCTATGATAACTATTGTGAAAAGTCGATAAATAAAGTTTGGGTTGTTTGTCATTGCTAATGGCGACGTGTTTTGTTTTCTTTCTCTGTGCAGGATTTCCTGAAGCAGGGAGAGTCTAAGTCAGCTCGCTGTGATGAGCTGAAGTCCCTGATCACGAAGGGCTGCAGTAAGGCCAAGATAGAGAACCCCCGGGGCAGTATCTCCATCGACAAGGACAAGCCCGTCACCAACCGCAAGAAGGATGTGGCCGAGAAGCTGAAGCCTGACCAGATCACTCAGATCCAGCCCCAGAAACTCAGCCTCAACCTCCGATCTGGTAAAAACTTCAATCTGATCCTATATCAGGTCAGGAGTTATCTTGTAGGTCATAATGAAGGGTCCTTCTGTGGCACAGTTGGTAGAGCATGGCGCTTGTAACGCCAGGGTAGTGGGTTCGATTCCCGGGACCACCCATACGTAGAATGTATGCACACATGACTGTAAGTCGCTTTGGATAAAAGCGTCTGCTAAATGGCATATATTATTATTATATATTATTAATAAGATTAGATGGACATTGAGGAACTGATCCTAGATCAGCAATCCTACTCTAATAAGAGGTTTTGTGAATACCGGCCCTGCTTCCTGCTAGGATGTTAAATATTTCTTGAACTTTACATTAACATGCAGTCATTGATGGCTATATCTAAATTGTCAGTCAGAATCCTGTTGCTGTTTGTATCATCCGGAATGATGAAGTCATCATGTTCTCTGAATCTGTTCCATTCTATTCTATTTCCACCATGCAGGTGAGGCCCAGACGTTTAAGTTGAAGTTCAAGCGGGCAGAGGACTACCCGATCGACCTCTACTACTTGATGGACCTCTCTTTCTCCATGAAAGACGATTTGGAGAACGTCAAGAACCTGGGGACTGACCTGATGCGTGAGATGCAGGAGATCACGTCAGACTTCAAGATTGGTAAGACACATTCAACTTTAAAACATTCAAAGTAAAACAACTCTTCAACCGACTATAAAAGGTCTTCTTTATACAGATAGGTAGTTAGTTGTTGGCCATCTCTGCCTGTCTGTAGGCCAGCTACAGGGTTATAAGATGGGGGACACCACTCCTCAATGTTTCTCTCCTGCCTCCCCCTGCCACTAGCCTGTCTTTGGATGTTAGATCTTGGTTTCCCAACTCCTGTCCATCCTCCTTAGCTACAGCCAGATGCTACCCATTTCTGCCTCCTCTGCCAGCTCTTTCTAAACCTTGACTGTTTTCCTAACCAGGTTTCGGCTCATTTGTGGAGAAGACTGTGATGCCCTACATCAGCACCACCCCAGCCAGGCTGTTGAACCCCTGCACGAGCAATGAGAACTGCACCAGCCCTTTCAGCTATAAGAACGTGCTCAAGTTGACCGAGAATGGGCAGCAGTTCAACAGCCTGGTCAGCAAGCAGCAGATCTCTGGAAACCTGGACTCCCCTGAGGGAGGCTTCGATGCCATCATGCAGGTGGCGGTCTGTGGGGTGAGTGACCTGGCCTGGGCTAAGTGTGCTAGTCTCCGTTAAGGGCCTGCATTCATAAAGCACAGAGTAGTACGACTGATCTAGGATCAATCAGTAGTACTACTGATCAAGATAAATAAGATTACATGGACAGGGGGGACCTGATCCTAGATCAGCACTTCTAATATAAGACTCTTTATACCAGCCCAGAAGTACAGAAATGTTCCAATTCGGCTAGAATGGTGAATGATTGAAATAATACCAGCCAGTGGAAAGTAGGGCTGTACCCAAAAAACTAAAGTTGTCTGTTCATTCGACCAATCGGTTGGTTGAAAATTAGAAAATATATTTCTCCATATATACAGTGCCTTGCGAAAGTATTCGCCCCCCTTGAACTTTGCGACCCTTTGCCACATTTCAGGCTTCAAACATAAAGATATAAAACTGTATTTTTTTGTGAAGAATCAACAACAAGTGGGACACAATCATGAAGTGGAACGACATTGGATATTTCAAAAAATTTTAACAAATCAAAAACTGAAAAATTGGGCGTGCAAAATTATTCAGCCCCTTTACTTTCAGTGCAGCAAACTCTCTCCACAAGTTCAGTGAGGATCTCTGAATGATCCAATGTTGACCTAAATGACTAATGATGATAAATACTGATGCTTTAAGCGATCCTGTTTGATTAAATAATTAAGACACACAAATGACTAGCAGGAGTCCGACCGCAATTGATTTGATTGTGATGGGCCTGGCTCAGACTGTTAAAACAAAACTGCGAGTGACTGTGACTAGCACCCATTGTTTCTCTCTCCTCCCTGCTGTAGCGACCACCACAGAACACCAACAGTGTGTTCACACTGCCCGTGTTGCTGAAGCTGCAACATAATTGCAGCCATTTCTGACTGAAATGTTGTTACTGAAATCCCTCAATTTGTTAAAACATTCCCTATTCCCTCAACTCTTGCTCTCTTCACATGACACGTATGCATCACATGCATGTGACCAATAGGGCCTGACCTATAGCATATCATCAATAAATTGGTTATTACTAACTCTGAACACCGTAAGCTATGACAGCAAAATGGATGCAGAGGACGTGACAAATAAACTTGAAACTGGGGAATGTTTACTGGTTGCTCAGGAGGTAAAGGGGAAGTCAGATGTGTGGAACAAATTTGACTAGTTGTGGAAAATACTGGAGATCAAGAAAAACGTGAGGCGCAAGCGCTGCGTGCATTTTATGTGTGTCAAACGGGTGCTGTTAGATTACAATATACATTTTCTGACTGTAAACATTAAATAAATAAGTGTGCCAGTCTGTTTTTTTTATAGCCTTTATTACAGCAAAGACTAAAGTCGCATTCATTCGTGAATGCTATTCCCGAAATGGAACGGTTTAGGCCCATTTATTGTTTACTCTAATTATTCAAATCATGAATGACTCCTATGCTGGGATAACATGAACTAATACATTATTGATTGATACAGTAGCCTACGTAAGTATTGAAATATAGGCCTAAGTAAGACTAAACAGGATGTGCTCTTAGGCCTACAGCTCAATGGTGGTTATACAAGGATACTATACTAAGCCTACCAATGAAAACAACATTATTTATTATTATTATTATTGTAATAATAGAAATACAAATAATTTAGAACAGTGTAAATCACACTAAATAAATTAAATAATACACGAGAGGCTGGTCTAATAGAAAACAAGTGTAAAGCCTTTATTACAGCATAACAAATATTAAAAACAGCTGAATTTGTGTACTTTATCTGACATGTTGTGGTTGCCTGAGGCTTGGTGCGCACAGAATCAGTAGGCTATTAATCACACAGGCATCAGGATCAGTCTTATTTCTGTAGATATAATGATTTATAAAGCCAGGCACATTAAAGAGTTAGGCTATTGATTTATAGACCTACTTGGTTCCCTCTCCTCAATTTTCTGCGACAATTAAGGCAAGGGCTGTTTTCATCTCCTAACTCCGCTGCTGTCTTCCCCACATTGTTCTCCACACCAATATGCTGGTTAACGTTGCTATTATGCACATTGCAACATGGTCTAGGAAAAGGCGTCAATTTAACAGTGCACTGTGTTTCAGAACCGCGGACAGCAACCACTATCTAACGCGGGCGGGACAAAGCGCATTTGTTATAAAATAATATTATTTTTGCACCATTGTTTTTACATAATATAACCATATACAATTTCAGTAGCAAAAGTCTTACACCGATGGACTGTGCCATCCCCACGGCCACCACACTCCAAAAAGCAAGTTCTGCAGGCTCTAGTTTTGTCTAATCCTGATTATTGTCCAGCCCTGTGGTCCAGTGCTGCAAGGAAAGACCTAGTTAAGCTGCATCTGGCCCAGAACAGAGCTGCACGTTTTGCTCTTATTTGTAATCAGAGGGCTTATAAATACTATGCATGCCAGTCTCTCTTGGCTAAGAGTTGAGGAGACTAACGTTTCTTATAAAAATAAGAAGTGATGCAATGTGTTGAAAGTCCCAAATTGATTGCATAGTCAACTTACACACTTATCCCACCAGACAAGCCACCAGGGGTCTTTTCATAGTCTCCAAGTCCAGAACAAATTCAAGAAGACGTACAGTATTATATAGAGCCCTTATTGCATGGAACTTCTATCTCATATTGCTAAAATAAACAGAAAACCTGGTTTCAAAAAACAGCACAACGCCTCTCCCTTATTTGACCTAGATAGTTTGTGTATGCATTGATATGTAGGCTACGTGTGCCTTTTTAAAAATGTATGTAGTTCTGTCCTTGAGCTGTTCTTGTCTAATGATGTTCTGTATTATGTTTCATGTTTTGTGTGGACTCCAGGAAGAGTAGCTGCTGCTTTTGCAACAGCTATTGGGGATCGTAATAAAATACCAATGGATCAGTCCATCAGACAGGTGTCTTATACACCATGATTTGTTTATAAAAATGTTGCTACTGCCTGACTTAAAGTACAGCTTATCAACCAAACAATCGACTAGTCGACTAAATTGGTTTAGCCCTAGTGCAAAGCATTGCAACAAGGAATTTGTATATATTTTGGACAATTTATTTTTCGAGAGCTCTAATTGGTTGTATTTGTTTCTGTCCATCCCCCTGCAGGATGCCATTGGCTGGAGGAACGTCACTCGTCTGCTGGTGTTCTCCACTGACGCTGGGTTCCACTTTGCTGGAGACGGCAAACTGGGCGGCATCGTTCTGCCCAACGATGGAAAGTGTCATCTGGAAAACAACATGTACACCATGAGCCATTACTACGTATGTGTTTCTCTGTATACTATATACTCTATACCTTCCAGACATTTTGTATTGCATTTGTTGCATTATAGTGTGCTTATTTTGTGTGCTCACCTCACAAAATGAATTTCCATGTGAACGGACAATAAGGTTATCATATATGGTATAATATGCTGTATGACTGGCTGATGTCTCTGTGGTATAGATCGTTGGATGTTTGTTTTGACATTTTCATCTTGCATTTCTTTTCAATTAATAGGACTATCCCTCCATTGCCCATTTGGTCCAGAAACTGAGCGACAACAATATTCAGACAATTTTTGCAGTTACTGAGGAATTCCAGCCGGTTTACAAGGAACTGAAGAATCTCATCCCCAAGTCAGCAGTAGGAACCCTGTCCTCCAACTCCAGCAACGTCATCAAGCTCATTATCGATTCTTACAATGTGAGTTCAACCCCCTCGCTTTGACACCAGCTTTGAATGGGAAAGGCTGTTTTGATGTGAAGCTAGTAATTACTGTGCAGAAAATCAATACCTGGGATCTGTCCCAAATGCACCCTATTCCCAAATAGTGTACTACTTTTTACCAGGTGTTTTCTATTGACACATTTGGTTAACATTCTTTGTGTTTGGTAGTCTCTTTCATCTGAAGTCATTCTGGAGAACAACAAGGTGCCAGAAGGTGTGTCCATAAAATACAAGTCCATCTGCAAGAATGGTGTGGTTGGTACGGGAGAGAACGGAAGAAAATGCTCTAACATCTCCATTGGAGATGAGGTAAGTGAGAGCGGGCGCTTCCTGTCATTGGTGGTCTAGTCTCTATTGAAATAGGGGTGGAGAATTTACATTTGTCAATGTAATACATCTAGAAAAATTTGTTAACCATCCAAGACATTTTTAGGTGGTTACTATTGGAAAAACAAGAGGGAATATATTTGACTCAATGTTTCAGCTCAGAGGTCTTTCTCAAGACCAGTCTCCAGGAGCTTACTAATGCCTTCTATTATCCTATCTCCTAGGTGTCCTTTGACATTACCATCGAGTCCCAGAAGTGTCCATCTCAAGGCAAGTCAGAGACCATTAGGATCAAGCCGCTGGGTTTCAATGAGGATGTGGAGATCGTCCTCAACTTCATCTGCGAATGTGAATGTTCCAAAGGCGGAGAACCTCTCAGCAAGATCTGCCACAATGGCAACGGGACCTTTGAGTGTGGAGCCTGCAGGTAGCCACAACATAAAACACTGGTTTGGGTTCTGATTTTCAGGTGTGGATTACCATAATGTTCTTCTGAAACTATACGGGTCATATTCACTAGGATCCAAACGGTAGAAAAATGACCAAAAGGGACTACATTAACTTATCCAATAAGAAATGCTTGTTTCTGTTTTCCGCAGTGACATTTTTTGCTTCCATGTGCACTAATGAATACGATCTTGCTTTGGCTCAGGTGCAACGAAGGACGTATCGGCAGACTGTGTGAGTGCAGCACAGACGAGGTGAGGACAGACGACCTGGACGGTAACTGTCGGAAGGACAACGGTACAGACATCTGCAGCAACAACGGAGACTGTGTGTGTGGAACTTGTGAGTGTAAGAAGAGGGAGAACCCCGAGGAACGGTACAGCGGGAAATTCTGCGACTGTGACAACTTCAACTGTGACCGCTCCAACAACAAACTCTGTGGAGGTAGGACCTGTGGCTGGCCCTCTTTGTTTGAATGTATGCAAGTTTTCGTAGACCTATTGTATTCATTCAACACTGCTGCATACTGTAACATCTAGAGAATCAAATACTGAAAGAACGTGTTTTTAAAATGTACAGCATATCATGAATCGTCCATTTTCTCCACCTCTTTCCTCAGCCATGGCCTAACTTACTGAAAGAAAATGTTTGATTGGATGATTCTTCAAAATGGATGGCTGTGTTGTGTAGGCCTAGCATAGATTCAATCTCTTATTTTTTCCTCCCTTCTACTAGGACATGGGCGTTGTGAGTGCAGGGTGTGTATCTGCGATGCCAACTACACAGGCAGCGCCTGCGACTGTTCCCTGGACACCTCCACCTGCCTGGCAGCCAACAAGCAGATATGTAATGGCCGGGGCACCTGCGAGTGTGGCGTCTGCAAATGCACCAACCCCAAGTTCCAGGGCCCCACCTGTGAGATCTGCCCCACCTGCCCCGGAGTCTGCGCTGAGCACAAGTGAGTCCCTGTTCAGGGTGTTAACCATAGACAACATCGTCTCTTTATCTCTGTTATTACCCACCCACAATGCTGACAGGGAGTTGTGGATTTGTACATTGCCTTTGGAAGGATTCAGACCCATTGACCTTTTTCCACATTTTGTAACATTACAGCCTTATTCTAAAATTGATTAAATAAAAATAATTCCTCAATCTACACACAATACCCCATAATGACAAAGCAAAAACTGGTTTTTAGCTTATTTACATAAGTATTCAATCCCTTTGCTAGGAGACTTGAAAATGTGTTTCTACAACATCATTGGAGTCTGCCTGTGGTAAATTAAATTGATTGGACATGGTTTGGAAAGGCGAACACCTGTCAATATAAGGTCCCACCGTTGACAGTGCATGTCAGAGCAAAAACCAAGCCTTGAAGTCGAAGGAATTGTCCGTAGATCTGGGGAAGGGTACCAAAACATTTCTGCAGCATTGAAGGTCCCCAAGAACACAGTGGCCTCCATCATTCTTAAATGAAAGACATTTGGAACCACCAAGGCTCTCGGGGAGAGAAGGGCCTTGGTCAGGGAGGTGACCAAGAACCCGAGTTCCTCTGTGGAGATGGGAGACCGTTCCAGAAGGACAACCATCTCTGCAGCACTCCATCAATCAGGCCTTTATGGTAGAGTGGCCAGACGGAAGTCACTCCTCAGTAAAAGGCACATGACAGTCCGCTTCGAGTTTGCCAAAAGGCACCTAGACTGACCATTAGAAAGAAGGTTCTCTGGTCTAATTAAACCAAGATTGGACTCTTTGGCCTGAATCCCAAGCGTCACGTCTGGAGGAAAGCAGCATCATGCTGTGGGGATGTTTTTCAGCAGCAGGGACTGGGAGACTAGTCAGGATGGAGGCAAAGATGTACAGAGGTCCTAAATGAAAACCTGTTCCAGAGCGCTCAAGACTTCAGACTGGGGCGAAGGTTCACCTTCAAACAGGTCAACGACCCTAAGCACACAGCCAAGACCACGCAGGAGTGGCTTTGGGACAAGTCTCTAAATGTCCTTGAGTGGCCCAGCCAGAACCCGGATTTGAACCCGATCGAACAGAGAGACCTGACAATATCGGTGCAGCGATGCTCTCCTTCCAACCTAACAGAGCTTGAGAGGATCTGCAGAGCAGAATGGAATAAAGTCCTCAATTACAGGTGTGCCAAGCTTGTAGTGTCATACCCAAGAAGACTAAGCTATAATCGCTGCCAAAGGTGATTTAGCAAAGTACTGAGTAAAGGGTCTGAATACTTATGTAATATGATACCTTTTTTTTTTTTAAATGAATCAGCAGAAATTTCTTTAAAAAATGTGCTTTATCGTGTGTGTGTGGATTGAGGGCCATACATTTTAGAGTAAGGCTGTAACCTAACAGAATGTGGAAAAAGTCAAGGAGTCTGAATACTTTCCGAAGGCACTGTATAACCTGGGGGAAAAAATTGTATTAATTTTTTTTTAAAAACAGACAATGATAAATCAGTTTTTATTCATCTTAATACCTGTATGGCTATAGCCTGACCATGTTATTGTCCTCTCTCTAAAAGGGAGTGTGTTCAGTGCCGGGCCTTTGAAACTGGAGAGAAGAAGGACACATGTCAGAGGGACTGCAGCTATTTCAACCTGATCAGAGTGAAGGATCGGGACAAGCTGCCTCAGCCAGCCGACCAATCCTACCCCCTATCCCACTGTAAGGAGAGGGACGCCAACGACTGCTGGTTCTACTACACCTACGCCGTCAGGAACGACACAATGAGGGAGGTCTACGTGGTCGAGACTCTGGGTGAGTGGATGGCTGGTGCTGCACCATTGAGAAGCCTGCCCTAATGACTTCATGTCTGTATGGCATTTTACAGCCCGCATCCCTAATGACACCTTTAATCCCTATAATCTCTGGTCAAAAGGAGTGTACTACAAAATGACATGGTGCACTACAAAGGGAATAGGGTGCCATTTGGGACAGAGCCAAAGTGCAGGCCTATAATTATACATTTTATTTGGCGGACGCCTTTCAAAACACAAGTACATAGTCCATTGTATATGATTAACTGTAAATGCATAATGTTGCCATGTGTGTTCCCTGCTGTGCTCCAGAGTGCCCAGCGGGCCCTGACATCATCCCCATCGTGGCTGGCGTGGTGGCGGGCATTGTGCTCATTGGCCTGGCCCTACTGCTCATCTGGAAGCTGCTCATGATCATCCACGACCGCAGAGAGTTCGCCAAGTTCGAGAAGGAGAAGATGAACGCCAAATGGGACACGGTAAGGCATCCTGTTGGATCACACCAGCACAGCTGGCTTTCAAATAAGAATATCAACTTTTATATTAGCAGTGATTTGCTTTCTTTTCACTGTTCAGATATCTGGGGTTGCATTCACAAAGTGTCTCAGAGTAGGTGTGCTGATCTAGGATCCGTTTTGCCTTTAGATCACAATGAATAAGATTGAATGGATAGGGGGGCCTGACTCTAGATCAGCACTCCTATTCAGAGACACTAGATGCATACGGCCCCTGGTCTACTCTTGAAATGTGAGATGAATTTCTGTCCTAAATTAACTAACACACACACACTTATATATTATATATATATATATAGCTTACTGCTTGTGATTTCAGAGCTCATTCATCCAGCATTCCTTTTACGCTTATCTCAAGAGATGCACTTAATTGCCTTGGTTATCTGTGCGAAAACCAACCGTTATATTTGTGCCTTGGCTATCTCTTTAGCTACATCTCCTGTTTTGTGCCAACAATGGCAGAGCCAGGTTTCTGTGCTGTCACGCTGTTGAGGGAGTGGCCTTTCCTCCATGGGCATTTTGCTGGCTAGGAGTGCTGCCACTATCTGTCCACTCATCAGTACTTCATGCCCATAATAGGCAATGAAGCTGAGGGAGCGGGTGTGCTTGGTCACCAACAGAATAAAGCTCAATCCAGCTGCTCAGTGTGCTCTGACAGTCATAGCAACAGTATTCCATGTTTATAGTAGAATGACAGAGCACTTGTGTGCTGAGAAAGTGCACAGCTGAGAGAGAATATAGCCTCTGGTCAAGTCCCAAATGGCTCCATATTACCTAAATAGTGCACTACCCTTTGACGAGAACCCCCGTGGGCCCTGGTCAAAAATAGTGGTACTGGTCAAAAGTAGTGGTAGTGCACTATAAATGGAATAGGGTGCTATTTGGGACGCAACCTCATTCTCAAAGAGCATGGCTATTGCTAAACCATTGGGGTTGGATATGTTTGTATTCTGAATGATGGATAGACCCCTAGTTGGTAAACCTTTTCTGCTTTCTTTGTCCCTCAACCATTACTCCCTCCATTCTGTCATCTTTTACTGCTTACTTTCTTTTCATGCTCTTTCTTGTTCTTCTTTTCTCTGACCCCTGTCTGTCTCATTGTTGACCACAGCAAGAGAATCCTATATACAAGAGCCCTATAAATAAGTTCCAGAATCCAAGCTATGGGCGTAAAGGCGTGGTCCTATAAGTTTACGTTTGTATTGCCTATCTCTCTTTTCCCTTTTCCTGCATGTACTTTACTTTCCCCTTGTGGTGTTTTGTGATTCAGTTTTGCATCTTTTCTTCGCCCTTTTTCACTGATATTTTCATTCTTAAGAAAAAAACAGATATTCAACTTCTTAAAAGCATAAGCTGTAATATAACCGTTTTCTCATTTCAGTAGCGAGTTTAAAGTTTCTAGTACTGTCTGAGGCAACCTGAAGAACACATTTGTCTAAAAATGAATCACTTAATAAAACGGAATATATATTTTTTTAAACTACGGTGGTCTATAGCTCACCAACATCTATTCAATTCGCTCTGCCTTATTTTAAATGGGTTATGGTTTAACTGCATGTTGTTGGGTGTGCCATTAACATGCTAGATTATAGGACAGGTGACTGCTTTGTTCGCAAGTCCCTATTGAAATGTTGAAAATCGTATTGTCCAAATGGAGACGTGCTGCTCTGGAATTCATTTTAACCATACAATGTGATATGTGAAGTCGTTCTAACCAAATGATTCTCTTTTTGGACTACATTCCAAATAGCACCTATGGGCCCTGGTCAAAAATAGTTATGTATGTACAGTGGGGAGAACAAGTATTTCATACACTGCCGATTTTGCAGGTTCTCCTACTTATAAAGCATGTAGAGATCTGTAATTTTTATCATAGGTACACTTAAACTGTGAGAGATGGAATCTAACACAAAAATCAAGAAAAGCACATTGTATGATTTTTTTTTTTTGTTGTAATTAATTTGCATGACATAAGTATTTGATACATCAGAAAAGCAGAACTTAATATTTGGTACAGAAACCTCTGTTTGCAATTACCATGATCATATGTTTCCTGTAGTTCTTGGCCAGGTTTGCACACACTGCAGCAGGGATTTTGGCCCACTCCCCCATACAGGTTTCGGGGCTGTCGCTGGGCAATACAGACTTTCAGCTCCCTTCAAATATTTTCTATTGGGATCAGGTCTGGAGACTGGCTAGGCCACTCCAGGACCTTGAGATGCTTCTTACGGAGCCACTCCTTAGTTGCCCTGGCTGTGTGTTTCGGGTCGTTGTCATGCTGGAAGACCCAGCCACGACCCATCTTCAATGCTCTTACTAAGGGAGGGAGGCTGTTGGCCAAGATCTCGCGATACATGGCCCCATCCATCCCCCCCTCAATACGGTGCAGTCGTCCTGTCCGCTTTGCAGAAAAGCATCCCCAAAGAATGATGTTTCCACCTCCATGCTTCACGTTTGGGATGGTGTTCTTGGGGTTGTACTCATCCTTCTTCCTCCAAACACAGCGAGTGAAGTTTAGACCAAAAAGCTCTATTTTTGTCTCATCAGACCACATGACCTTATCCTATTGCTTCTCTGGATCATCCAGATGGTCATTGGAAAACTTCAGACGGGCCTGGACATGCGCTGGCTTGAGCAGGGGGGCCTTGCATGCGCTGCAGGATTTTAATCCATGCGTAGTGTGTTACTAATGGTTTCCTTTGAGACTGTGGTCCCAGCTCTCTTCAGGGCATTGACCAGGTCCTGCCGTGTAGTTCTGGGCTTATCCCTCACCTTCCTCATGATCGCTGATGCCCCACGAGGTGAGATCTTGCATGGAGCCCCAGACCAAGGGTGATTGACAGTCATCTTGAACTTCTTCCATTTTCTAATAATTGCGCCAACAGTTGTTGCCTTCTCACCAAGCTTCTTGCCTATTATCCTGTAGCCCATCCCAGCCTTGTGCAGGTCTACAATTTGAACCCTGATGTCCTTACACAGCTCTCTGGTCTTGGCCATTGTGGAGAGGTTGGAGTCTGTTTGATTGTGTGAACAGGTGTCTTTCAAACAAGTTCAAACAGGTGCAGTTAATACAGGTAATGAGTGGAGAACAGGAGGGCTACTCAAAGAAAAACGAACAGGTCTGTGAGAGCTGGAATTCTTACTGGTTGGTAGGTGATCAAATACTTATGTCATGCAATAAAATGCAAATTAATTACTTACAAATCATACAATGTGATTTTCTGGATTTTGTTTTCGATTCCGTCTCTCAGAGTTGAAGTGTACCTATGATAAAAATGACAGACCTCTCTCTACATGCTTTAAGTAGGAAACACTGCCGATTTTGCAGGTTATCAAATACTTGTTCTCCCCACTGTATGTATGTATGTGTGTATGTATGTGTGTATGTGTGTAGTTAAATAAAAGGTTAACAAAAAAATAGGAAATAGGCTGCCATTTGGGACTAAGACAATGTATCCATGATTGCTCTTTTTCTCACTCTTTTTGCTTGTCTTTTGCAGGGTGAGAATCCCATCTACAAGAGTGCTGTAACAACTGTTGTCAATCCAAAATACGAGGGCAAATGATGGAGAATCCTCTCTGTCATTACAACACTGTATGCAAAATAATATTGTGGGGGGTTCATGTTCATGGTTTGTTTTTGTAGTCACCAAATAATAGCAGTGCATTTTGCCACTATTTCAATATGTTTTACTAACCATTTTTTTTCTATGCATCATTTGAATTGAAAAATTGTACAGTATGTATAAACTTTGGTTTTTACTTTTTTGTGGAACTTGGCGGAATGTTTAAACTGATTTTATTTTTGCCACATGACTGGCAAGGTCATTGAAGGTGTGGTTGTGCCTTTCATAGAACTGTGGAGCCATTATTTCTGTTTTTGAGGGTGAAATTGGATGTCGATACGGGACAAGATACGTAGAGAGAGCTGGCCATTAGGACAGCAGTAAATTGTAATGTGTACAGTTTGTAGGAAATTCTGTGTAAAGCCATATTTTAGTCACAGAAAAGGGCTGGAAGCAAAGGTATGTTAATCAATTTATTATTCAACCTGAACAATCAATTTAAATGTTTATTTTTTAAAGATAGTCATGATATTTGTAAATCTTTATAAATAAAATGACATTAATGTACATTAGTAGTATTATGGGCTCCAGGTTTAAATTCTATAGTTTTAAAGAACTCAGGTCCCTATTAAACTCTTAATTAATAGCGATGCCAAATATTACAGAACTCACTGCCTTGTTTGCAAACAATATGCCTTATTTTTAAGTGTCTTGCTTCAGTTACAGAAATTGAGTTCTGAATGGGGTTCTGAATGGTTTATTACTTGACCTGTATCCTCAGCGTGTTTTTCTTTACTGTTGAATAATTCTCTTCTAATTAGATGGTTTAATCAAACTCTTCCATTGAATAATGGTGACTACATTTCAGTTATAAAGATCAGTGTTAAGGGAGTGACGTCATTCAGGTCTTTGTAGAATTTCAAACATCCCACTTAGTTGTAAGAACACAGTTTTTAAAGTGCCTTTTTATTTCATCACATTCACATTTTGCATTACTTTATTTCTGAAATTATTTATTAAAGTTCCAAAACAAATTACCCCAAAAATGTTCCATGCTGCGTGTGTGTCATTTGTCCTTGCTTTCTTTTTGTTAGAAAGATGCCAATTAATGTTTGGCTCACTGTGGCCTAGGCCTCTGATCCAGCTTTCAACTCACTGTTCATCTTATGCTACCCACATGTTTTCTACAGTTTAACAGATGCATTTCACCTCTTATTTTTGCCAATTCATGCATTTTCCAACTCCGGATAAATCTCAGGATAGTGTCCTGATCTGAACAACAAAAATACAGCTGCCACTGTTTTCAGATGCTGCACTGCCTAATGAGCATTTGTAGATACTTGAGTCATATGGCATCAGCACTGCCACTAGCTCGGAGTAGGGGAACAAGGCCAATCCACAGGACACAGTTGGTGCGAACATTGGTATCAGGAGTTGGAAGCTCGGTTCCAATACAGGTTGGGAGAATGCCCAATGGTCAAAATTAGTTTTCTGTTGTGTTAGACCTTTTTTTGCAAGGGAGACAGTTTGACGTTAGTGGGTCTTTCTGGTAAATGTTTTTGTTTTTGTGAATAGTTCCATCACAGAATAAAATTGTAATCCCGTTAATAATACATTGTATAATTTGTTCCACTGATTTAAATCAAACTGTAAGTAGTGTACAGATTGACATCTCTCCCAACCTGCAGTCAGGCACCAGCAGGCAGCATTCAAATAATATAATCATTTCCGTACTGCAATTGAAAGACTAGACTGCGTTTCTGCGTCTGTTTCCATCTTGTATGTTTAGGTGGTCTATTCCCAAGGTAATACAGAGGGTTTAGAATACCGTGTACAACAGATGGAACTTTCTCGTTTTTGAGCGTGATCTCATCAACCCAGTGTTCTCTACCTCATTGCTCTCTACAGATTGGTGCCAGCCACCGACCAATCAGGATGCGTCTTCTATTGCAAAGTTGTTAACCCCCAACAAGAACACTTCTCTCCTAGTTTTGCTAGCTAATCTTCTTGGAAATAACAAGTATAATTATCTGATCTCAACGTATTACTTCGACGGAGAGAGAGGCTTTCCGATACGATCAAGAGAAATCCGATGCTTAACAAAAATCTGAATGACGTCTTATCAGGATAATTTTACTGCATGGCGTTTTCAAAACGATACCGTTCCGCCAGCGTCTGTCCTTGGCTTTTGGGGAATCACTCATGATCACAAGAAATGTTATCACCCATCCTGGAGTCAATTTTACGGTAAGTTTTTCAGATATCTTTGTATTGCTGATCGAAACAACTGTCGTGTGAAAATCGTCTTGTTTGTTGGATAGCAAGCTATCACAATTAAATTGAATGGCTTAAGTTGGCAAACCACCGATGTCAAATCAGCATGCTAGGCTACTAGTAACTAACTGCGTTAACGTTACAATCGCGAGCCAGCTCCACTTTTAGCTAGTAAGTTAGCTAACGTTTTTAGTTTGGTTTAAGTGTTATAAATTGTCGTTTGCTTTCAAATGTTCTGACCTTCGAAATGCTAAATGTATTATAGTCCAAAGAGTCAGGAAGAAAGCCAGCTAATGCTAAGTTACGGACCAAAAAAAAAGACCGCAACGTGTCACACACACATCTGGTGTAAACTGTACAATTATTATTGTAAATCGGCTTATAAGTTTATAACTACTAACTAATTGTCATGTTCTAGCTAGGCAAGGAAGGCAATATTTGATAGCTTACACTGCCAACCAACTACCAGTGGTCAACAAAGGAACTGCACATTCATATTTGAAGTGTTGACTTACGCCAAGTTGTTTGGCATGTAGGTAATTAATAACAATAAATCAGTGGCTGGATCAGACTTAACGTTACTCGCCCTGGGCTCGATGTCAGAGACAAAACACTAGGCTTGTCCTCAGTGGTTATTCGCTTTGCGAACTACATTCCCAATGCTGTGTTGACATTTAGAAACGTCAATTATTGCTTTCACTAGTTAAAAAAAATGCTGATATGCCTCTTTTATACAGTTGCAGTTTTACACATCCATAAACTGTGTGTGCCTCCAGTTGATGAATTACACTTCCTACCAATTTACGTTTACACACAGAGCTAATTAGCACAGGTCGCCGCCTTTGTCTTCCGTAAACAAGCACTGTAACACGGAGATATGACCATGTGGAAACACTAACCCAATAAAGGTACCCGTACAGCAAGCGATACGTTCAGAACGTAACTCCCCGCCCAGAAGATACTATCGTGAATAGGCACTAAAGCAGTTAGCCTCTGAATGGGTTAGACTTGTTCTGGGGTCATAATCACGAAGCGTCTCGGAGAATGCTGATTTTAGGATCAGTTTTGCCTTTTAGGTCTTGTTGAGTTAGATTACATGGACAGGGGAGAGAGCATGGGGTGTATTCATTAGTTGGATTCTGTTACAAAACGTTTGGGCTGTTGCAAAAGGTTTTGCAATGGAAACTGTTTACTTTAATAACCAGTGGAAGTGGGACCTACCTGCATTTGTCCAATTGAAAGTAGTTTTTGTTGACAAACGCGTAGGGACCTACCGGCATTTAGTTTAAAACGAGTTTGTATTGGACAAATGCAGGTACAGTGCATTTGGAAAGTATTCAGACCCCTTGACTTTTTTCACATTTTGTTAGGTTACAGGCTAATTCTAAAATGGATAAAAAAATGTTTTCCTTCAATCTACATACAATACCCCACAATGACAAGGCAAAAACAGGTTTAGAAAATGTTGCTAATTTTATTTGTTAAATCAAATTTACATAAGTATTCAGACCCTTTATTCACAACTTCGTTGAACCACATTTGGCAGCAATTATAGCATCAAGTCTTCTTGGGTATGATGCTACAAGCTTGGCACACCTGTATTTTTGGAGTTTGTCCCATTCTGCTCTGCAGATCCTCAAGCTCTGTCAGGTTGGATGAGGACCGTCGCAGCACAGCTATTTTCAGGTCTCTCCAGAGCTGTTTGATCGGGTTCAAGTCCAGGCTCTGGCTGAGCCACTGAATGATACTCTGGCTGGGCCACTCCTGCGTGGTCTTGACTGTGTGCTTCGGGTCATTGTCCTGTTTGAAGGTCAACCTTCGCCCTAGTCTGAGAACCTGCTCCAGAGTGCTCAGGACTTCATCAAGGATCTCTCTGTACTTTGCTCTTTCCCTTGATCCTGACTAGTCTCCCAGTCCCTGATGCTGAAAAACATCCCCACAGCATGATGCTGCCACAACCATGCTTCGCTGTAGGGATGGTATTGGCCAGGTGATGAGCGGTGCCTGATTTCCTCCAGACTTGGCATTCAGGCCAAAGAGTTCAATCTTGGTTTCATCAGAATGGAGAATATTGTTTCTCATTGTCAGAGTTCTTTAGGTGCCTTTTGGCAAAATCAAAGCGGGCTGTCGTGTGCCTTTTACTGAGGAGTGGCTTCCGTCTGGCCACTCTACCGTAAAGGCCTGATTGGTGGAGTGATGCAGAGATGGGAGAACCTTCCAGAAGGACAACCATCTCCACAGAGGAACTCTAGTGCTCTGTCAGAGTGACCATTGGGTTCTTGGTCACCTCCCTGACCAGGGAGCTATTCCACCTCTAGGAATAGTCTTGGTGTTTCCAAACTTCTTTAATTTAAGAATGATGGAGGCCACTGTGTTCTTGGGGACCTTGAATGCTGCTGAAATGTTTTGGTAACCTTCCCCAGATCTGTTCCTCGAAACATTCCTTTAACCTCATGGCTTTATTTTTGCTCTGACATGCACTGTCAACTGTGGGACCATATGTAGACAGGTGTCTTTCCAAATCATGTCCAATCAATTGAATTTACCGCAGGCGGAAAATGGAAACAGGATGCACTTGAGCTCAAAATGTCTACCTGTTTTTGGTTTGTTATTATGGGGTATTGTGTGTAGATTGAGGAATTTTAACTTATTCAATTTTAGAATGAGGCTGTAATGTACATTTTTTTGTCTCATTATGTTCGCCCTTTTTGGTTCCTAGCGTAAACAATGTTTTGCCTCTAATCTGAGTAATGAATACACACAAGCACAACCTACTCTGAGATTTTAGTTACTCTTTGCAATTGGAACCACTGTCCCAGTCCCATCAACATGATGACCATTTTAATTAAACACTCAAAGGAATGATGAGCTGTTTTTTTTATTCCCACTTAGATCCCAATGATGCTGTCTTTTGTAATGGTCGACGCCGAGTGGAACCTACAACTCTTGGAGCCTGGTTAGACCCAATGTCTGCCATTACTATAGGTAAGCCCTGAGAATGTCCTTATATGGGCTTTAGTAAAGCACCAGATGCATCTCCGCTTGGCATTCATGAGGTATTGGGGTAAGGCACAGAGAGACTAGCATCCTGTCCAGGGGGTGTACTTGTACATTAAGCTGCCTCACACTACAGAAACAGGAGATGGAT
This sequence comes from Oncorhynchus keta, assembly GCF_023373465.1. Lineage (NCBI taxonomy): Eukaryota > Metazoa > Chordata > Actinopteri > Salmoniformes > Salmonidae > Oncorhynchus > Oncorhynchus keta. The sequence continues at coordinate 32,122,060 of NC_068443.1, forward strand.
TCATGCCCTATGGTAGCATGGCTGATGTGACTCAGATGGTACACAGCTAAGGAGAGCTGTGACACTTGTCTGGACAGGAGCCTGTTGATGGTGCAATATTCACAACAAAATTGGCTTGAGCTTTGATTGGTTCTCTCAAATGTTATTTTTTTCTGGGGGGTTGAGACCTCTTTATTTGAAAATCCAAAAGTTGTATGAGAAGGGGGTAGGACTTGGGTGCTGTGTGGGTGTTTGGCACAGGATAACCAATCAGTAAAGCACAGCCAACATCATTATAGACACATTGTGACTACAATATCAAGGAGCCTTTAGACTCTGACGGTGGGAAGACTGAGTTTGGTGTCAAGCGGACTAGCCATATTGACCATTCTGGCTCGGACAAGGCTTGCCAACTTATGGCACCAGAACCCTTTGTTTTGAGGTTTTTATTATTTCCAAATATTTGAATTACACACGATGTTGGTGGCACTTTAATTGGCGACGGCAGGCTTGTGGTAATGGCTGGAGCGGAATGGTATCAAACATGTTTTCTAGCCACCACTGTTGAATTACGATAGGATTTACACACTGGTCAACGGAGGACCACACAGTTCGGTTGCAGCGGGCCACAGTTCTAGGGTTAATCACACCACAAGAGGGCAACATTTTCAAACTTTGAAAATATTTTCAGAAGCTGTTCAGTTCCCTGTACTGGTAGTGACGAGTAATTTAGTAAGTCGAGTCATATTTTACTTTTGTTATTTTCAAATAACACTCGTAGTTTATGATTCAAGGGTTTTATATTTTTGTTTCAACTTGTAAGAGCTAGGCTTGATGCATGATGTAGCAAAACAACTTCAAATATTTGGTATCATGCCAGAGCATTTTAATTTAAATGCATCATCATTTATGGTTTGTTAGTTATCATCCATGTCTTCCCATCCCAATATTTAATAGAAGTTACTAAATCCCAATATTTAATCACATTTACAAAATCCCAATATTTAATCAAATTTAAAAACAGCCCCCCTTAATGTTCAAATCACATGTAAAACAACTGAGGAATAAAAGGTGCATGATAATGTTAGAGACAATAATTCAGAATTATTAGTCACTGATAAAAAAAAATCTAACTAGGCAAGTCAGATAAGGGGCCTGGGATAAAAAAAATACAATATAAATATAGGACACAACACTACATAAAGAGAGACCTAATGATAAGGCAATGTAGGCTTTAGATTGTAACCAATTAGGGACATTTAGCATGCCCCTTTTGTAATTGGATTCCAAATTTAACCTGAAACATATAATGGTTAGCTACTTACCCAAATGATGTAAATGTTTTATTTGACTTGCTTAGTTTTGGGGGGCACGTCCCCCACCGTCGCGAGCGCGCACGCGCTCGGGACCGCGTGGGAATGGCTGTTCGGCGATCGGTGGGTTGGGCTGCTTTGAGCGAACCGAGCGTTAAAGACTTTTTAATGTCCGCCATGTTGGCCATGGCGTACTGAACCACCGATAGACAGGGAAGCCTCTGAAAAAAAGACCGAAACAGAGCGATCAAGATCCGGGCCTTCCCGGCTCCGTTCGCGACGCCCTAACTTTAATCAGCCGTACGGTATATGTCAGAATAACCGCACAATCATTCATGAAAGCTCAACTCGAAACCGATGTGAATTTAAGGAGATTGGATAGATTTATGTTGCATCTCGAATTTTAAAAAATGAGTAAATTGTCGTTTCGGGCACGGGCGCTGGACGCTTCCAAGCCACTACCCGTCTTCCGATGTGAGGATTTACCCGACCTGCATGAATATGCATCTATTAATCGGGCAGTGCCGCAAATGCCGACGGGGATGGAGAAAGAAGAGGAATCGGTATGTTTTTATAGTTCGAAAATATGAAAATAAACATTTATCCTTATTTTTATATTTTGAGGCGCTCCTCTTTTTTTTCTGCGCATGTTTGCACAAAATGGCCGCCAATTTTATTTTAAAAAACACGACGAAAATGTTGTGTAGATAGTCTTAACAATAAGTGGATACATTTTCCAGATCACTAAGGATGAATTATTTATATATATTATTCAATATTCTGGTTTTAGTTGGTTATTTTCGCTGGAGGAGATTTTCTAAGTACAAAGGAATCACGTGACTCCCATGAATCCGACATTTTGTTTTGTGTCTCTGGGATGTGCCTTGTCTGTTGGCGTAATGGCAAAGGACCGGTGCAAGGGGGAGCTAATGATCAGACATTCTTTATGTGCCTGTGTGAAGACGATACTGGCGGAAACATGTAAACATTGCATGCCTTGAGTAGAAAAAGGTCCGTGTTTTTAGATAAAACAAAGCTAGCTAAATGTGCACTCAAACTACGCATTGTTTATTGACTCGCATGTTCTGGTCATGTTGAAGTATTAACCAACGAATGAGCAATCACTCATTGGTACACTGTTTTGCTTTACTTTCAATTAACGTATGATTGGGTGATTTACAATGTGTATTTGTCTTACCGCCTTGGTTAATATTTGGCTCTCGCCCCAAGATTCCATGTGTCTAGAGTGTTGTCTACGCACGTGGCCTTGTTATGGTGTGGAGGTTTGTACCTGTCAAAATTGCATGTCAGTCAGTCTGTGTTTTGGTAATCAAATCCAAGTTTAGTGGTCGTGTACACAGTTTAACAGATATTATAGCAGGTGCAGAGAAATGTGTTACTAGCTCCTGACAGTGCTGCAAAGATGTCAAATAAGTACACAAATAATTATCAAAAACAAGAAATCATGCCTCTTGGGCCATGTCTGTGTTTACATTTCAGTGAAACTTGTATAGCCTGCTTTTAAAAAACATGTTATATTGTATTTATATACATGCCGTGCTTCAGTTGAAACATGGCCCTTATTTAATGACCGTTGGAATTTTCTGTCAATCCATTTCTAGGGTTTTGCCGTCTGTTAGCTGAAGAACAAGCAGCTCCTTCCTTTATATCGAGGCTTGAGTTGAGTTTTGATAACTGGTCAATTTTCTTGCAACGACATTGAGTCATCAACATCAGTCGATTCTTGTAAAAATGTATTCTGTGTGTGTCCTGTACAACTGCAGTCATTCCGCGTGTGCTTAAAATTCATAAGTTAAATAAAAACTTTTATCGAATACAACCACTGACTTTTTTCTTAATTTGTGTTGCTCAACTCAATTAAATCGGCTAGTGCAATCCGGGATCCCTGGGACATCCACATATTAACCCCTACCCTGACTATTTAAAATGTAAACTTTAAGGGAGAGGGTGTGTCGTCCCAAGGATCCCGGATAGCATATACCCAATTGAATCTCGCTAAAAAGTTTTTAAAAAAAAATATTTTTTTAAATTATGAATTTCACCACCCCGCAGAAGGATCACAGTTGTACAGGAGGTTCAGGTAAGCGTTTTCAGAATTGACATTTTAATAAGAATCGGCTGATGGTAACTCAATGTTGCTAGCGAATCCCGCGACCAGTTGTCAAAACTCAACTCCGCCTCAATATAAGAGAACGGAGTTGAGTGTTCCTCAGCTAGCCTTCTGTGTGTGTGTGAAGCAAATTTTTCTGCTCCCTGCAGATCTGTTTTCATTAATTGCACATTTTGACTTGAATGTGTTAATTTATTTACAGAGGTCAGGACATTTCTTCTTGACATTTCTCTGTGACACAATGTATCTTATTGCTCTCTGAGGCTTGGTGACAGCCAGAGGTTTTGTGTGTTAGGCAGCCACCACAGCTGTGGTAAACTAGTGGCATGCAGAGCACAGTAGGAGTCCCAGCAAGGGGGCCCCTTAACAATTAGAGCCCCACAGTGGAGGTGTCATAATACCTATACAACCTAGTGGTCCAACAGTAAAATGGTTCCAATGGCTGCTAGGTTTTACAGGTATTATGACTCATACTGTGGTACTCTTTAAGTCTCCACTCCAGTCAACTGAAATGGACTGTGTTGCCACCATAACAGACTTTGGATTTCGATACCAGGTTTAGTATCACAATTCTTGATACCATCAACATACCACAGTAAAAAAAAAAGGTATGTTAGCCATTCACAGAATGGCATTTGATGCAGACATAAACTATGCTACTGCCCTGTTCAATAGTTGGGCATTTTTTTAGTGTAATAAATTGTAATGATATTGCTTCTGACAGCCATGTATGCATTAATGAATCACATACAATCAATTTGACTTTGTCAGTCTAAGGATCTGACCCTTTTTTGTATTTTTATTTTTAAAATTTTGCCTAAAAATGACACCCATATCTAACTGCCTGTAGCTCAGTACCTGAAGTAATGATATGCATATTCTTGGTACCATTTGAAAGGTAACACTTTGAAGTTTGTGGAAATGTGAAATTTATGTTTGAGAATATAACACATTTGATCTGGTAAAAGATAATACCATCTTCGAAATGCAAGAGAAAGACAATCTATTATTCCAGCCCAAGCACAATTTACATTTTGCACACTAGATGGCAGCAGTGTGTGTGCAAAGTTTTAGACTGATCCAATGAACCATTGCATATATGTTCAACATTTTGTATCAAGACTGCCCAAATATGCCTAATTGGTTTATTAATACATTTTCAAGTTCATAACTGTGCTCTCTCCTCAAACAATAGCATGGTATTCTTTCACTTTAATAGCTACTGTAAATTAGACCGTGCAGTTAAATAATTTTTAATCTAAGCTTTCTGTCCATATCAGATAAGTCTATGTCCTGGAATTTTTTGTTGTTGCTTACAAACTCATGCTCCTCACATTAGCCTATGTTAGCTCAACCGTCCTGTGGACGGGACACCAATCCCGCAGAGGTTATTAACATGATCTTTTTATGAATTATGATACCTTTGTTTTATTTAAAATGTGTCATATATATATATACACACATACAAACTGCTCAAAGAAATAAAGGGAACACTAAAATAACACATCCTAGATCTGAACGAATTAAATATTCTTATTAAATACTTTTTTCTTTACATAGTTGAATGGGCTGACAACAAAATCACACAAATTACATCAAATTTATTAACCAATGGAGGTCTGGATTTGGAGTCACAATCTAAATTAAAGTGGAAAACCACACCACAGGCTGATCCAACTTTGATGTAATGTCCTTAAAACAAGTCAACATGAGTCTCACTAGTGTGTGTGGCCTCCATGTGCCTATATGACCTCCCTACAACACCTGGGCATGCTCCTGATGAGGTGACAGATGGTCTCCTGAGGGATCTCCTCCCAGACCTGGACTAAAGCATCCGCCGACTCCGGAACAGTCTGTGGTGCATAGAGCGAGACATGATGTCCCAGATGTGCTCAATTGGATTCAGGTCTGGGGAACGGGGGGGCCAGTCCATAGCATCAATGCCTTCCTTTGGCAGGAACTGCTGACGCACTCCAGCCACAAGAGGTCTAGCATTGTCTTGCATTAGGAGGAACCCAGGGCCAACCGCACCAGCATATGGTCGCACAAGGGGTCTGAGGATCTCATCTCGGTACTAATGGCAGTCAGGCTACCTCTGGCGAGCACATGGAGGGCTGTGCGGCCCCCCAAAGAAATGCCACCCCACACCATGTCTGACCCACCGCCAAACCGGTCATGCTGGAGGATGTTGCAGGCAGCAGAACGTTCTCCATGGCGTCTCCAGACTGTCACATCTGTCACATGTGCTCAGTGTGAACCTGCTTTCATCTGTGAAGAGCACAGGGCGCCAGTGGTGAATTTGCCAATCTTGGTGTTCTCTGGCAAATGCCAAACGTCCTGCACAGTGTTGGGCTGTAAAGCCCAACCCCCACCTGTGGACGTCGGGCCCTCATGGAGTCTGTTTCTGACCGTTTGAGCAGACACATGCGCATTTGTGGCCTGCTGGAGGTCATTTTGCAGGCCTCTGGCAGTGCTCCTCCTGATCATCCTCGCACAAAGGTGGAGGTAGCGGTCCTGCTGCTGGGTTGTTGCCCTCCTACGGCCTCCTCCACGTCTCCTGATGTACTGGCCTGTCTCCTGGTAGCACCTCCATGCTCTGGACACTACGCTGACAGACACAGCAAACCTTCTTGCCACAGCTCACATTGATGTGCCATCCTGGATGAGCTGCACTACCTGAGCCACTTGTGTGGGTTGTAGACTCAGTCTCACGCTACCACCAGAGTGAAAGCACCGCCAGCATTCAAAAGTGACCAAAACATCAGCCAGGAAGCATAGGAACTGAGAAGTGGTCTGTGGTTATCACCTGCAGAACCACTCCTTTATTGGGGGTGTCTTGCTAATTGCCTATAATTTCCACCTGTTGTCTATTCCATTTGCACAACAGCATGTGAAATTTATTGTCAATCAGTGTTGCTTCCTAAGTGGACAGTTTGATTTCACAGAAGTGTGATTGACTTGGAGTTACATTGTGTTGTTTAAGTGTTCCCTTTATTTTTTGGAGCTGTGTGTGTGTGTGTGTGTGTGTGTGTGTGTGTGTGTGTGTGTGTGTGTGTGTGTGTGTGTGTGTGTGTGTGTGTATATATCACAAATTCTTCAATTCACAAAGTGATGTTGGCTGATGAACATTCTCATAGAAAAAAAACCTACATCTCCTAAGCCCATGTTTATCACAGATCTTATTTTCGGCGGTTATCCAAGAACGCCATACATTTTCCGCCTCGTCTTTGTCCAACGAATCATGGAGGAGTTGGTGCCTATAAAAAGTCGCCTTTACTATTTATCTCCATAGAGCATCTTTGGGAGAGACCAAATAATTGAATTAATAAAGATTTTGGTGGTAATCAGCTTATTTTGCATTATTTTACGTTACTGCCTTATTCTGAAATTGATTACAAAGTTTGACACTCATCTACACATTTTTTTTGACTCCCTCATTAGACATTTTTGCAAATTTCTTTAAAAAAAACTGACACGTTACATAAGTATTCAGACCCTTTACTCAGTACTTTGAAGCACCTTTGTCAGCGATTTAAAGCCTAAAGACCTATTTGATATGATGCTACAAGTTTGGCACACCTGTTTTTGTGGAGTTTCTCCCTTTCCTTTCTGCAGACCCTCTCAAGCTCTGTCAGGTTGGATGGGGAGCGTCGCTGCACAGCTATTTTCAGGTCTCTCCAGAGATGTTTGATCTGGTTCAAGTCCGGGCTCTGGGTCATTGGAACACTCTGGAGCAGGTTTTCATCAAGGATCTCTCTGTGCTTGGCTCCGCTCATCTTTCCCTCAATCCTGACTAGTCTCCCAGTCCCTGCCGCTGAAAAACATCCCCACAGCAGGATGCTGCCACCACCATGCTTCATCGTAGGGATGGTGCCAGGTCTCCTCCAGATGTGATGCTTGGCATTCAGGCCAAAGAGTTAAGTGTTTGTTTCACCAGAGCAGAAATTCTTGTTTCTCATGGTCAGTCCTTTAGGTGCATTTTAGGCAAAATCCAAGTGGGCTGTCATGTTCCTTTTTTCTAAGGAGTGGCTTCCGTCTGGCCGCTCTACCTGATTTGGCGGAGCGCTGCAGAGATAGTTGTCCTTGGAACGTTCTCCCATCTCCACAGAGTAACTCTGTAGCTCTGTCAGAGTGACCATCGGGTTCTTGGTCCCCTCCCTGACCAAGGCCCTTCTCCCCTGATTGCTCAGTTTGGCCAGGCAGTTAACTCTAGGAAGAGTCTTGGTGGTTCCAAACTTCTTCCGTTTTAAGAATGATGGGGGTCACTGTTCTTGGGGACCTTCAATACGGCAGAAATGTTTTGGTATCCTTTCCCAGATCTGTGCCTCGACACAATCCTTTTTGTGTGCCTTTCCAAATCATGTCCAATCAATTGAATTTACCACAAGTGGACTCCAATCAATGGACATTGTTTTGCCAACAGTAATTAAGTTTAAACATTTCCACATGCTTTGTTGCTTTATTCAAGTGCATTAATTTATCTGCACCATGAGTTGGGAGCTAACATGATGCAGCCAAGACTCCCAGTGCAGGCTAGCAATGAGTAAGTGGAGCAGTCATGGTGCATGCTATTATAAGGGGTTGGCTGCACTGATATATATGCTTGATCAGTGAAACCCATTTGACAGAAGTCCCGAAAGTAACTGTTCTTGTACCGGAAAGTTTTTCACATTCTAGTATCTAACAAGTGCTGAAGTTTTGTTGCGCTGTGCAGCACTAGTATTGCGTAAGAGGCACGCAAGGATAGGAGTGATTTGTTTATGTAGAATACTGTGCACATTGTCAGAGGAGCTGTCAGGCAAGTGACAGCTTCTCAGTGACTGGCATGGGAAACGAGATGAGTGTGGTATCCACCTTATGTCACACAGTTATTTTCATGGATGTTTTGGTTGGGGTAGGGAATGGCTGTTCTACCTTTTAATACTATGTCTATTCCTTCTAGGTGATTGCACATTAGACTTTTTCAACCTAGCTTCTCTACTTTTGGTAACACTTTTATTTTATGCACAGCAGTTGGACAGACATCTACCATACATGGTTACCTTTTTATTTTGTGTTGTCTTTGGTTTACCACAGTGGAATTCTCTTTGAGTTATGGTTAGTGGGGGTAGAACAGCTGGAGGGCTTGGGACTCCCCATTTCTTCCTTCTACAGGTGCGAACTGTGTGTCAGCCCAGACAGCCAGTGTTTGTTACGTGAACTCACCATCACTGGGTCATTGTCTGAGACGGGGTGCAGAGGGAATTGGGTGGGCTCTGTTGATTTGTCTGCGTGCCAGTTTTCCTTCGGAAGACACAGATGTTGGCAGACCAGCAGTTTCTTACTGCTTTGACCTCCTTCACCTGGAATGTGTTGTGCAATAGGCTACATGTCCACAATCTCTGCGGTAGTGCTACCGCTAACCGGTGTAAAATGGTTTCACCGCCACGCATGCATAACTGCTTATGCACTGTTATCCATTAACCCGTAGCCTACAATTCTGTGGCCCTGCGGAATTCGAATTAACATAATAATAAAATAATTTTAAAAAAGCCCTATCAAAATCTGTCTAAGCACAATGTTTTTTTGTTGTTGCTTGGGCTGCGTCTCAATCCACTGCATCTGCCGATATCGCCCTTCTGCATTGAAAGGTGTCGGAGCTAGAGGGGTGTTTGTCAGACCATTAGACATCCCGACAATCGGTCTTCTCACAAAAACATCTGTAGCGTCTGAACGGTTTGGCCTACAAAAGTTCCGTCTTGCTCTAGGATGCCCACAAGCCTCAAGACTGGTCCTCGGTACCAGTTTAAAAAAATATATATATATAGTTTGTGGCCTGCTGTACCTAAAATAAGGGGATAAATGCGTAGTTATTAGTTTCCTGATCTGTCTTCTCACAGATATAGGACAGTCACATCAGAACAAACTTCCTTTTAGATTTGTTTTGGGTGACTATCTGTTCCATGTAGTGAATCTGTTTTTCAATTCATATCTATTGGCTAATAGCAGTAATGCCAAATTCAATGTCTCAGCCAATATTTTTTAAATGTGTTTTTTTTATACCTTAAGGGGTCTTAAAATCAAATAGCTAAATGATCCTTGTTACGACCATCAAAACAATTCCAACTTGTCTTACCTTGCTTCAAAGTAGCCTATAGGCAAAATCCCACCATGGAAATGTGGAGGCAATTATTTTATAAACATGTCATAGGTGGTGAGTAAGTTTCAAGCTTGGGAGGCTTACTATTTATCCTACCATTCTGCGTGCCAGTCGCGATTTTTATATGCACATTTCTCAATCATTCGGGACAGTAGATGCCTGGTAGGCATTCGGGACAGTAGATGCCTGGTAGGCATTCGGGACAGTAGATGCCTGGTAGGCATTCGGGACAGTAGATGCCTGGTAGGCATTCGGGACAGTAGATGCCTGGTAGGCATTCGGGACAGTAGATGCCTGGTAGGCATTCGGGACAGGAACGGCAATGGTGGGCCGCCAGAGCAGACGGACCTTGACAGTGATCGATACGCTAATTTAAAGCCTATTTCTAGACTGTCGCAGTCTGGAGGAGGAAGAGACCGATGGTGGATGGTTCAGGCCAGGTTGGCTATTTTTGTTGTGGTCGTAGCTGCAGTTCAACTAGACTATTATTTGCCAGCCCTTTGCCATCGCTAGGGAAGTAGCCTATAAAAATGGTGTTTGATTACGTTTGGCAGCCTGTGTGTTTTTCTAAGGCTGCAGTTCTGGGCCTCTGTAAAAAGCAGAGTTTGGTCTGCTTCAGGTTTTCATGTTTGAACCTGAAAAGATATTGCGATACTGGTATCGTCATGGCCCTAGTCGTTAAAAGGCTAATATCGGGCGATATCGGGAAAACGATATTGGTCGGCCTCCTATTGAATCAAATTTATTTATATATTGGTTATTTCCCATGGTCATTGGGAAATATTTTATTGCATTTTTGTTTTTGTATAGTTTTTTTCTTTCAAAACCGGTAACTAATTGTTCCATAAATGAATCATTGTGCCTATGAAGAGAGACTTGACTGGTTCTGATAGAGCCGGGACGATACCAGTATTGCGATACTCGATAGTATCGTGGCAAGGAAACGCAACATGAAGCGGATTCTTTAGGAAAATTAGTCAACTGTTAGAAACAAACACTTCCAGAGTCCCATTATATTTTGTTTCTAAGATGAGCACACACTTTTATATGCAGCTGGTTTTTAAAGGACCAAAGAGTTTGGTCTACATTGTTTTCATTTTTTGCATGGAGAAAACATTGCAATACTGCTATCGTCACAGCCGTAGCTGCTGACAAGGGAACACTTCAGGACTCCAGATGGGAGTGGAATGTGCATCCCAAATGCCACCCTATTCACTACATAGTGCACTTTTAATCAGGCCAAAGTAATCTCTTGACCTGGGCAAAAGTAGTGCACTAAATAGGGAATGGGGTTCCATTTGACACAGCTGGTGAGAAGGCAGAGGAAACAACTCTAGTTTGCCGAGGGCCCCCAGAGCAGTGAAACCATAAACACACACTCCGCCGAGATGATGTACAAGTCTGGGCCTACGCTGTGCTTGTGCTGTGTTGACAGGCTGCCAAGGGCAAGGTGCCCACGTTTGTCTGAGAGCCAGAGGCCCTTTAATTTTAGTACTGTTGGCCAGTACGCTCAGACGAGCACTGCCCCAGGCCCTGTTTTCAATGCCAGAGGACACTGTTCAAACTTGATACACTGTTGTTTTATCCACTGGTGTTTTGTAGTTATTTCAAAGGACTGTCATTATTTGGTTGTTGTAAAGTGCATCTGCAAGGTGCCTCGTCCAAACTAGTCCCCAGACTTTGGAACAGGAGCAGGAATGCGAGTGAGCCTACAAATTGCCTTTGCTATAAGTGGAGGAGTGTACGTGGGTTCTGCACCTGGAGGAAAAACCTAATAAGTCAGTGTGTGACTGCTAACCATTCCAGGACTTTTACTCCTGCCTTGCCAAGTCCTGCTGTGTACTTTTGATTTTTCCAGTCCTTTGTTGTTTTTTCTAGTACTTTCAAACAATGACTAGTTTTGTCACCTGAAATCTCCTTGAAAAGTCTGCCGTTTCTGTCGGTACTGATTTGACACTTGATTTGTTCCTGGCCTCACGGATCAGATGGCAGCAGTTGGCCGTGATTGACGTTCACTCTGACATAAGTACTCCTCTCTCCAGGCATCCGTTACCTCAGACTCCCAGCTGACCCTGTCAATTTAGCTATTCAAGTGCTTGGACTTTGTTTCATATGTAGGGCCTGTTGGGCAGAGGTATGTTGTTCAATCATTTGCCCTCATCTCTGAACTTCTCCCTGTGGTCCTGTGTGGCTCAGTCGGTAGAACATGGCGATTGCAACGGAGGGTTGGTTTCCTGCTTGGGCCACACCCCAAAAATGTAAGCATGATTTAGAAATCACTTTGGATAAGAGTGCTAAAATGGCATATATTATATTACTAAACTCTTTCTCGGTCTCTCTAGGAACACCATCTCCAGAGAGCCATGTCGGCCCAGTCGGTGTATGGAGAGAAACACAACATGGTCATCCCCGTCCCGGAGGCAGACGGCAACATCGCCTACTACGAGTCCCTCTACCCCGGGGACTTCAAGATGCCAAAGCAGCTTATTCACATACAGCGTGAGTAAAGTGGCCCTGGCTGCTAATGATATGGGGAGGGTGCAGTATTAGTTTAGATGATATTATATTGATAATTTGACTCCTAAGTATGGATTTGTATAACTAAAAAAACATGACTAGTGCTAGCTAATGCTTTCTCGTCCTAGAGCTCAGGGGTACTCAAATACTATTGAAGAAGGTCCGGTCACACACATTTCCTAGGTGGTAAAGATCCGGATGGATATTGCCATTTGTCTGCGTAGGAACAACCCCCACCTCGCAGCCCATGCGATCCCGAACTGTTAAAACTGTTCTCACCCCTCTTGTTGGCAGAGAGGGAAAATAGCCGTTTTAAAGCTTGTTTCCTGTAATTCTACACATTTTTCATGTAGTTTTTGTGTTCGTATGATACCAGGAGTCGAATCCTGATCTAATAAAAACACGTTTCTGTGCCTGGAGCCAGCCCATGGTCCGTCTATTAAGTACGGGTGCTATAGCTTGTCCTCCATCTTCTTAATAAATAGTGAGCCAACGTGTTTTCAGCACTTTTTATTTCCATGACTGATCAAAACTCGTTTTCTCACGGCTCTCAACCAAATCGACCCTAACACCCTGTGTCACTTGTGGACATCTGACAGGATCTGATTGGTATAAGCAATGATGAAACTTCCACCCAGCCTATCAGAAGACACAGTGAAGCTGTTTCCATATTGATTGCAGCAGTCAGATCCTCTTAGATCTGCCTAAGTGCACAGGGCATTAGGTCAAGGTGTCCATTGTGGAGGTGTTGATCAACCATCTACATTTGCGGGTGTAGCTTCTTAGGCAATGGCAAGATGTTTTTGTCCATTTTGTGGCATTTGAGATAGTAGGGGGAGGGGGGATCTTGGCCTTAGTAGACCTTATCGTATCGTCCATGAATGACATTATTTGTTGTGATTGATTCAGATAAGAGCTAGGCTAAATGTAATTTCCTGGTCATGTCTTTTTGTCATTGTTTAAAAGTAGAAGTCCCTGCTGCCGTTTGTCCAATGTGAGACATATTTTCTATGATCAGCACGGAGTTCATTCATGTCACCTTGTTTGACGTTTTTGCTGCAAGTCTAGCAGTAGAAGCCGCCAGAGCTCAAATCAAACTTCTAATGACATTGTAATTTATTTAAATGAAAGAGTGCGTGTTTAGGATTCAGGATTCTTGTCCGTCTTGGACTTTGAAAGTGTCATTGACAAAATTGAAATGCAGTTGCCTAGAATGACTGCCATGAATTTGTATGTTCCTCCAGCTTGATTCTGCTCAGATTTGCTTAACCGACCAAATGTAAAGTAATCACTTTACCCCCAATCAATACAGCTGTAGCTTTGGTCAGAATAGTGAAGGAGGATAAAGATGGTGGCCTCCATGCCATCTGATATTTTTCTTGCCAAACCCCCCCCGATACTGATATTTAAAAAATGTTGCTGCCTTATTAAGCATTCTAGTACAGTTGAATAGTTAACACACACACATGCATGGACGCAGCGGTCTAAGGCACTGCATCTCAGTGCAAGAGGCATCACTACAGTCCCTGGTTCGAATCCAGGCTGTATCATATTCGGCCGTGATTGGGAGGTGCAGAATTGGCCCAGCGTCATCCGGGGTAGGCCGTCATTGTAAATAAGAATTTGTTCTTAACTGACTTTCCTAGTTAAATAAAGTTTACATACACACACCTCTTTGACCAAAAACTTATTTTGATGGCATTTACAGTTAAATAAATGGTGGTGTTCTTCGGCTTGCAAGCTCCCCCTTTTTTCTCCAAACATAACGATGGTCATTATGGCCAAACAGTTCTATTTTTGTTTCATCAGACCAGAGGACATTTCTCCAAAAAGTACAATCTTTGTCCCCATGTGCAGTTGCAAATTGTAGTCTGGGTTTTTTTAATGGCGGTTTTGGAGCAGTGGCTTCTTCCTTGCTGAGCGGCCTTTCAGGTTATGTCGATATAGGACTCGTTTTACTGTGGATATAGATACTTTTGTACCTGTTTCCTCCATCTTCACAAGGTCCTTTGCTTTGTTCTGGGATTGCGTCTCCTTCCTGAGCGGTATGACGGCTGCGTGGTCCCATTGTGTTTATACTTGCGTACTATTGTCTGTACAGATGAACGTGGTACCTTCAGGCATTTGAAAATTGCTCCTAAGGATGAACCAGACTTGTGGAGGTCTACAATTTTTTTCGGAGGTCTTGGCTGATTTCTTTTGATTTTTCCCATGATGTCAAGCAAAGAGGCACTGAGTTTGAAGGTAGGCCTTGAAATACATCCAAAGGTACACCTCCAATTGACTCAAATGATGTCAATATTAGTCTAGCAAAAGCTTCTAAAGCCATGGCATAATTTTTTTGAATTTCCCAAGCCGTTTAAAGGCACAGTCAACTTAGTGAATGTAAACTTCTGACCCACTGGAATTAATATTACAGTGAATTATAAGTGAAATAATCTGTCTGTAAAGAATTGTTGGAAAAATGACTTGTGTCATGCACAAAGTAGATATCCAAACCATCTTGTCAAAACTATAGTTTGTTAACAAGAAGTTTGTGGAGTGGTTGAAAAACGAGTTTTAACCTCTTGCTCCTACCTGACACGCAGGCGTCCCATCTAGACATCTGAAAATGCAAATGCGCTACGCTAAATGCTAATAGTACTAGTTAAAACTCAAACGTTCATTAAAATACACATGCAGGGTATTGAATTAAAGCTACACTCGTTGTGAATCCAGGCAACAAGTCAGCTTTTTAAAATGCTTTTCGGCGAAAGCATGAGAAGCTATTATCTGATAGCATGTAACACCCCAAAAGACCCGCAGGGGACGTAAACAAAATAATTAGCATAGTCGTCGCTACACAAACCGCACAAATAAAACATAAAACATTCATTACCTTTGACCATCTTTGTTGGCACTCCTAGATGTCCCATAATCACTATTGGGTCTTTTTTTTGATTAAATCGGTCCATATATAGCCTAGATATCGATCTATGAAGACTGTGTGATAAACGGGAAAAAATAGCGTCTTATAACGTAACGTCATTTTTTAAAATTAAAAATGTCGACGATAAACTCACAAAACACTTCAAAATACTTTTGTAATGCAACTTTAGGTATTAGTACGTGTTAATAAGCAATCAAATTGATCACGAGGCGACGTATATTCTTTAGCTGTCCGTCTGGAAATAATGTCCGGGTAAATCTCAACCAAAATATCCGGTCTGAGACCTGAACAAATGGCTTGTCTCTTCTTCGTTTGACCAAGAAACAAAGCCTAGGCAAATGACAAGACTGTTGACATCGTGTGGAAGCTGTAGGTATTGCAACCTCAGCCCAATTTATTGTGGTTCGCCTTTATCAATGGGTTGAAGTGGCGGATGGATATATATTTCCATTTTCAGTGATCAGATTTTCCTGCGCTTTTCGATGAAACGCACGTTATGTTATAGTCACAGCCGTGATTTAACCAGTACTATAAACGTCTGAGTGTTTTCTATCCACACATACTAATCATATGCATATACTATATTCCTGGCATGAGCAGCAGGGCGCTGAAATGTTGCGCGATTTTTAACAGCATGTTCGAAAAAGTAGGGGGTAGGAGTAACAGGTTAATGACTCCAACCTAAGTGTATGTAAACTTCTGACTTCAACTGTATGTCCCCATTACCTGTAAAACATAATCAAACCTACTTCTTTCACTTACTTGCTGTGCTGTTTTGTTGTTCATCCTCAACCAGGATTTCGATGGAAATACTTTTTGTTCTTTGCCTTTTGGGTCTTTGCATGTCAAAAAAGATGCACGTCAAATAACACTATTTGACTTGTCAAATAAACTTGTTGACCAATCAGGACCTGAACATGACTGTACGTCACATAATTTAACGCGTTCATACATTTTTTCCGTAGTTATTTCACATTGATTACACTCACTCGTATGTTGCAACGAGTCATTGATACGTATGCTGTGATGCTGGTTAAGTTGTCTCACGCACCTACAGTGCTGGTCATAAGAAAAGCTAGCTTGCTCATTGATGCAAACAACGTTCTTCCCCAAAAACATAGCAACACGACATCTGTTTCAGTAGCATCATCTGACACTAATTAGCATAACGCAACGGACAAATCTTTTCCTGGTCATAAATCACAAGTGAAATATATTGGAACACAGCTTAGCCTTTTGTTAATCACCCTGTCATCTCAGATTTTCAAAATATGCCTTACAGCCAACGCTAGACAAGCATTTGTGTAAGTTTATCATAGCCTAGCATAGCATTATGCCTTGCTAGCAGCAGGCAAACTTGTCACGGAAATCAGAAAAGCAATCAAATTAAATAGTTTACCTTTGAACTTCGGATGTTTTCACTCACGAGACTCTCAGGTAGACAGCCAAAGTTAATTTTTCCCAAAATATTATTTTTGTAGGCGAAATGGCTCCGTTTGTTCTTCACGTTTGGCTGAGAGTTGTCTCGCTGAAATGTTCTTACTCTTTCAAATGACTGCTCGACTTGTTGACTGCTCGATCCACACAGCAGACATTGTGGGCTAGGTTAGGAATGCTGTGTTGCACGTGTAGAGAAACATTTTACGTTGCGTTATTACGCCATGTTCCAATGTTCTATTGGTATGCACGTCAGTTTGACATCGGCGTTTAAACTAGACAGCTAATATCGTCCGACTCCAATATGTTCACTGATATATTGTTTTGGTATCGGCCTTAGCACAGTATACATGATCCTAATTTAAGCTCTGAGACACATGCAATTTTGAAAATCTTCATCTGAACTCTTGAAATGGAATTTCACATTAGCATGTGTGGTCAGTGGTAACAGGGGAGAGTTACACTGGGGACGTGCGTCATGGACGCGTAGCTTTTTCCAGCATGAATCTCTTGCGGGTTTGACATCACGATGGGGATTTAAAATGGCTCCCAGGATCTCTGATAGTCCGCTTCATTCCCATCCTCATGTCTAAAGATCTCTCATCCAGCTTTTAGCAGTCTAAAAAAAAACGTTCCCTTTATCCGCTCTCTGTAGCTTTAAGCCTGGACACTGACATCCTCATGTCTAAACTCTCTCTCTCTCGGTCTCTCTCTGTAGCTTTCAGCCTGGACACTGACATCCTCATGTCTAAACTCTCTCTCTCTCTTGGTCTCTCTCTGTAGCTTTAAACCTGGACACTGACATCCTCATGTCTAAACTCTCTCTCTCTCTTGGTCTCTCTCTGTAGCTTTAAGCCTGGACACTGACATCCTCATGTCTAAACTCTCTCTCTCTCTCTGTCTCTCTCTGTAGCTTTAAGCCTGGACACTGACATCCTCATGTCTAAACTCTCTCTCTCTCTCGGTCTCTCTCTGTAGCTTTAAACCTGGACACTGACATCCTCATTTCTAAACTCTCTCTCTCTCTTGGTCTCTCTCTGTAGCTTTAAGCCTGGACACTGACATCCTCATGTCTAAACTCTCTCTCTCTCTCGGTCTCTCTCTGTAGCTTTCAGCCTGGACACGGAGCAGCCGGACTATGACCTGGACACAGAGGATGAGGCCTTTGTTCACAAACTGAAGAAGAAGATGGAGATCACCTTTTTACAGTTTGAGGAGATGATCGACCGACTGGAGAAAGGCAGTGGGCAGCAGGTAAGCCTTGGATCCTGTATCCCAAATGGCACACTATTTCTTACATAGTGCTAATCTGGGCATCCCCCCACCCAACCCTCATATCCCCAATCACATGCACTTGCCTTAGATGGGAGAAGAGAGAGTAGCCCACAATAGGTACTCGTCGCATCAGCCTAGCATCCTGTCCAGGCGGTGTACATGAGATACTCTTTTTAGTTACTCATGGTGGCGTCTTAAGTTCATGTTTTAAGTGTCTCTCTATTTCTGTTATTACGGTGCTATGTTATTAGTATGCCTGCGCGGTAGTCTCGGTGTTGATGGACCTGGCCTGATTGCAATGGCAACCATGTACTGTGGAAATACGCTGAAGTAAATGTTGTTAAAATGGAACCTAGTCGTTGTAATTTTAAGTTAATAGCGTCTAGAGTCCTGGGAATCTTTGGGTTAAGTCATGACAGTGACCCTGCCTCTTCCAAAATGTGACCCTCCCTCCCCTCTTCCCCCTGTCAGGCGGTGAGCCTGCAGGAGGCCAAGCTGCTGCTGAAGGAGGATGACGAGCTGATCAAGGAGGTGTTTGACTACTGGACCAGGAAGAGGAAAAACAACAAGCACGGCACGCTGCACCCCACTGTGAAGCAGGAGAAGCGGGACGGATCCAGCACCTCAGACCCCTACGTGGCCTTCCGCAGGAGGACGGAGAAGATGCAGACCAGAAAGGTAGGATCCCACCTCTAGACCAGAGCATATAGGGGCTAGTTGACCCAACTCAGGTAAACACTAAGGGCCTGTTTCCCGGACACGAATAAAGCCTAGTCTCGGTCAATGGAAATTCCCATGGAGCATGCTTTTTAGTTCAGGACTAGGCTTTATCTGTGTCCAGGAAACTGGCCCCAAGTGTGTGGTATGTACCAATACCCCTACACATTTCCATTTCAACTAAATAGAGGCCTACGCTGGGTTGTTGACAGCAGGTGACTGTCAATTTAATGGTGAAATGGCCCTCCTCAGAACCGTAAGAACGAGGAGGCTGGTTATGAGAAAATGCTGAAGCTGCGGAGGGACCTGAGCCGAGCAGTCACCATCCTGGAGATGATCAAGAGGAGGGAGAAGAGCAAGAGAGAGCTGCTGCACCTCACCCTGGAGATCGTAGAGAAGAGGTGGGTACTACTCGGAGACACAGGTTGTTGCTAGGATGCCAGCCATCTTGGTCAGGAAACCTTTCAATTCTAGAAACTGATCAAATTATGGTAAGAGTATTGTATAAAACAATGCGTTTGTAGATGTCTGCTCAGTGTTTTGTTAGCTAGCTAGCCAGCCAACCATCAATTCGACCTATAGGATCTCTGGTACTACTGTATAGGAATGGTTCTGATCCATTTAAGAGAGTTCGCCTTCGATCATTTAGTTCCTAAACAATGTTTTCAATTGGGTTTTGATAGTGGCTGACGGTTTGATTGAGATCCAGTTGTTTTTCAAATGCTTGATTATATCTTGACTTTGACCATTGCCCCTCCAGAAATGGCATGTCTGACTTTGGTGGTGAGATCATGGCTGAAGTGCTGGCCCAGCGCGCACTGGACAAGCCTGCCCATATTATCCCTCTGGTGCCGCTG
The DNA here is from genome assembly GCF_023373465.1 of Oncorhynchus keta. Classification (NCBI taxonomy): domain Eukaryota; kingdom Metazoa; phylum Chordata; class Actinopteri; order Salmoniformes; family Salmonidae; genus Oncorhynchus; species Oncorhynchus keta. Next base: position 32,141,354 of record NC_068443.1, read on the forward strand.
ACCAACAGCAACCAGTACAGACATCAGGACCACATGGACCTCAAGGACTACAAGTCCAAGGTGAGAGAGGGAGATAGCAACAGAGCAAGAGGGTGACCTCAATGGCCCATATTCATATACAGCTGAAGTCGGAAGTTTACATACACTTATGTTGGAGTCATTAAAACTTGTTTTTTACCACTCTACAAATGTCTTGTTAACAAAACTATAGTTTTGGCAAGTCGGTTAGGACATCTACTTTGTGTGTGACACAAGTTATTTTTCCAACAATTGTTTAGACAGATTATTTAACTTGTAATTCACTGTATCACAATTCCAGTGGGTCAGAAGTGTACATACACTAAGTTGATTGTGCCTTTAAACAGCTTGGAAAATTCCAGAAAATGATGTCATGGCTTTAGAAGCCTAAATGACATGATCTGAGTCAATTGGTGTACCTGTGGATGTATTTCAAGGCCTACCTCCAAACTCTGTGCCTCTGTGCTTGACATCATGGGAAAATCTAAAGAAATCAGCCAAGACTTAAGAAAAAATATTGTAGACCTCCACAAGTCTGGTTCATCTTTGGGATCAATTTCCAAACGCCTCATCTGTACAAATAATAGTACGCAAGTATAAACACCATGGGACCACACAGCCGTCATACCGCTCAGGAAGGAGACGCGTTCTGTCTCCTAGAGATGAACGTACGTTGGTACGAAAAGTGCAAATCAATCCCAGAACAACAGCAAAGGACCATGTGAAGATGCTGGAGGAAACGGGTACAAAAGTATCTGTATCCACAGTAAAACGAGTCCAATATCGACATAACCTGAAAGGCCGCTCAGCAAGGAAGAAGCCACGGCTCCCAAAACCGCAATAAAAAAGCCAGACTAAAGTTTGCAACTGCACATGGGGACAAAGATCGTACTTTTGAATTGAATTGTAGAATTGTATGGCCATAATGACCATCGTTTTGTTTGGAGGGAAAAGGGGGAGGCTTATAAGCCAAAGAACACCATCCCAACCGTGAAGCACGGGGGTGGCAGCATTATGTTGTGGGGGTGCTTTGCTGCAGGGGTGACTGGTGCACTTCACAAAATAGATGGCATCATGGGGTAGGGAAAGTATGTGAATATATTGAAGCAACTTCCTGACTGATGTCTTGAGATGTTAAAGCTTGGTCGTAAATGAGTCTTCCAAATGGACAATTACCCCAAGCATACTTTCAAATAAAATTTTATTTGTCACATACACATGGTTAGCAAACTCCATGCCTCTTTGCTTGACATCATGGGAAAATCAAAAGAAATCAGCCAAGACTTCAGAGTTGTGGCAAGATGGCTTAAAAACAAAGTCAAGGAAAGTCAAGGTATTGGAGTGGCCATCACAAAGCCCCGACCTCAATCCTATAGAACATTTGTGGGCAGAACTGAAAAAGTATGTGCGAGCAAGGAGGCCTACAACCCTGACTCAGTTACACCAGCTCTGTCAGGAGGAATGGGCCAAAATTCACCCAACTTATTGTGGTATGCTTGTGGAAGGCTACCCAAAACGTTTGACCCACGTTAAACCCAAGTTGACCCAAGTTAAAAGACAGCAGTAGTGGTAGCCACCATGCTACTAACACCTGCTTTGCTTGCTGTTTGGGGTTTTAGGCTGGGTTTCTGTACAGCACTTTGAGATATCAGCTGATGTACGAAGGGCTATATAAATACATTTGATTTGAGTTAAACAATTTAAAGGCAGGGCTACCAAATACTAATTGAGTGTATGAAACTTCTGACACACTGGGAATGTGATGAAAGAAATAAAATCCGAAATAAGTCATTCTCTACTATTATTCTGACATTTCACTTTCTTAAAATAAAGTGGTGATCCTAACTGACAAGGAAGACAAGGAATTTCTACTAGGATTAAATGTCAGGAATTAAAAATATTTAAAAAACTGAGTTTGAATGTATTTGGCTCAGGTGTATGTAAACTTCCGCCTTCTACTGCAGACTGCTAGAGCTAGGATCAGTTTGGCCTTTCAGAGCCCAATGAATGATCCTAGATCAGCAGCTCTACTCGGATATACTTGGTAAATACGGGCCAATGTCTTGAAGGTATTCTACTGAAATATTAGACTGCAAGTGAGTGACAAAATGTGTCTGGGTCCTTATCTCCTTTCTAGCCGGAGAAGACCGAGGTCGTCAGGCAGAAGAGGAAGTATGAGAAGAAGCCTAAAGTCTTACCCCTGTCAGCTGCTGCCCTCCACCACTCTGGTCCCTCTGTGTTCAATGCTAAGGACGTCCACCAGTATGACTTCCCCAGCTCAGACGACGAGCTGCACTCCCAGGTAGGCAGAGCGCTTTGACTCGGGCTGTCTCCCAAACGGACCCCGAGGAAATTAGATATCTGAGAGGATTTGATTGGTGTAAGCAACACTACACAGCTGATTCAAATGATCAAAGCTGGATGATTATTTGAACAGAACTTCCACCCCGTGGGGTCCCGAGGACAGAGTTCGGGAAACCCTGACTTAGCCCATCAAAGAGGACGGAGGCGCTATGGCTATGATTATTTTCACCTTACAAATCCTCTCAGATCTCCACGAGGGCTTTGGGGTCGCTTTAGGATTGGGCCTTGGACATCTGTGGTGGAAATCTGTTAATCATAAAAATGGCCCTGTTGGTGACCTGTGACTGACTGGTCTCTCTCCCTTTACTCCTCTCTAGATGCACTCAGGTTCCTCAGAAGCTGAGGAGGAGAACGACCCAGACGGTTCTTTTGCCTTCCGGAGGAAAGCAGGCTGTCAATATTATGCCGTGAGTATAGACGACTCCATACAGTAACTTTATTGAACATTTTTACAAAATGCACAATCAATCAATTACAATACAACGTACTTCAAAACAGAAACAAAGCTGAAGTGAGCACACACATTGCCATATAGTGGTCCCAGTGGCATACTGTCTGGCCATGTTACTAACTCCTGTCATGTCTAATGGCTGCTCTTGTCTGTCCCCAGTCTCAGTTGGACCACGGGGGCAGCTGGCCGTGGGACAGTCCGTCAGAGGGCGGCCTGGGAGACACTCGTTACCGCTACTGCCTCACCACCCTCACCGTGCCACCACGCTGCCTGGGCATGGCGCGCCGACGCCTGGGACGAGGGGGAAGGTAGGTTACTTCAGAGTTAAAGGGGCAATTTGGGATTCAAACATCCAAGCAGTCCACCCCCGCCAATATTTTAGTAAAAAGCTGAGTAATGGGGCAGGAGCAATGCAACTAGCCTCCAATTCATAGACCGAGCTATGGATGCTAGTACTGACCACCCATGAGAATAAAATTCTAGTTTTCTGGGACCAATAGCATGAATGAATTGCGTGGCTAACAGAATGACTAAACACTGTTCCCCCTCCTCTTTCCCCCAGGGTTTTGCTGGACAGGGCGCACACAGACTTTGACAATGTATTTCATGGGCTGGACTCGGAAATGCTTGACCTGCCGCCCCACTCTCCAGTCACAGACAAGTTTGCTAGTACCTCACAAACAAATACCTCGGACAGAACCTCTTCTTATTCAGCCTCTTATGCAGACCTCAGTCAGATACTGTTGAACATTAAGTCGAGCCGATGGAGGCACTTTAGGCCCCGGACACTATCACTACACGACGAGGACAACGTGGTCACAGACCCCTTGTTCAGGAGGCTGGGCAGGGGCCTGAGTCGCATCACCTCTACCCTGGCTGGCACTACTGGCCCCCTGAGAGGAGCTGGCCCCCCGGCCCCCACAGCTGGTGAGTAGAGCCTGGGGTTATTCTCACTCACACACACCGTACCATAGACAAACACACTGGAGGTCGACCGATTAATCGGAATGGCCGATTAATTAGGGCCGATTTCAAGTTTTCATAACAATCGGAAATCGGTGTTTTTGAGCGCGGATTTTGCCTATTTCTTTTTTAAAGTTTTTTATTTTATTTTTTAGTGTTTTTTTTTTACACCTTTATTTAACTAGGCAAGTCAGTTAAGAACACATTCATATTTTCAATGACGGCCTGGAATGTTCTGCCTCGTTTAGGGGCAGAACGACAGAGTTTTACCTTGTCCGCTCGGGGATCCAATCTTGCACGTTTACAGTTACCTAGTCCAATGCTCTAACCACCTGATTACATTGCACACCACGAGGAGCCTGCCTGTTACGCGAATGTAGTAAGTAAGCCAAGGTAAGTTGCTAGCTAGCATTAAACTTATCTTATAAAAAAACAATCAATCAACGACTGTCGTTGCTCCAATGATATACTTAACCATAAACGTCAATGCCTTTCTTCAAATCAATACACAAGTATATATTTTTAAACCTGCATATTTAGCTAAAAGAAATCCAGGTTAGCAGGCAATATTAACCAGCTGAAATTGTCACCTCTTGCGTTCATTGCACGTAGTGTATATGCAACAGTTTGGGCTGCCTGGCTCTTAGTGAACTAATTTGCCAGAATTTTACGTAATTATGACGTAACATTGAAGGTTGTAAAATGTAACAGGAATATTTGGACTCATGGATGCCACCCGTTACATAAAATACGTAACGGAATAAACTTTTCTTTTTTCGAGATGATCGGTCAAATCCAGAAACGAAGGCTCGTATTTCTGTGTGTTTATTATAGTTAAGTCTATGATTTGATAGAGCAGTCTGACTGAGGGGTGGTAGGCAGCAGCAGGCTCGTAATAGTCAAAGGTATATGGTTTAGAGAGAAATAGTCGACGCGTTATAATTCCTGTAATAACTTGCGGCTGAACTTGAAAGAGGTTCCTTCGTTATTTTACCGTTCATGTCTTCCATCGAGAATGTCTTGATCTACTTTCAAATAAGGTCTGTGTTTCGTGCTTAAACCACCTCTGCGTTTTGACACCCGTGTAAATCTCACTAGGATAAGGTAACATTTGTCAACATATTTTCATAAATCCACTCTACAATTTTTTTTTTCTCTTCGCTTATATTTAGCCAATATTGATCAGAGTTACCTTGTCCTATGGATATCTACACAGTTATAACATTGGCACGGTAGTGTAAGCCTACACGAAACACAGACCTTATTTTAAGTGAATCTAAAAATATCCTATAGAATAAATGAATGAAGGAGCCGCTAGGTGTCATAGGAATTATGACCCGCACTTTGGTAGTCAATTCTCACCATGCCCATTATTAAAATAAGATTTCCTCCATATAGAAATGTGTTTTTTTCCCAACATTCATCATTATTGTTATTTGAGACTAAATTGATTTTATTTATGTATTATATTATGTTAAAATAAGTGTTAATTGTTCATTCAGTATTGTTGCAATTGTCATTATTACAAAAAATGTGTGTGTATATATATATATATATATCGGCTTTTTTTGTCCTCCAATAATCGGTATCGGCGTTGAAAAATCCCAATCGGTCGACCTCTAACACACACATACATTCCACATCCCAGATGAAAGGCACTGAATCATGGTTTGTCTAGCTAGCAGGAGCTATATAAAAAAAGAGCAAACCTTTACTTTGGTAGGTGTTTGAGAAAGGTAATTGTGAAATCATGAATTTATTGAAGACATTGTGTTAGATCAATTCTCTCTCCCAGCCACCCCTGCTTTTGTGCTGCTGTCCGTGTGTGTGGGTTGAATTTAAGGGCACTTTCCAAATGGCACCCTATTTCCTATATAATGCACTAGGACCCATAAGGTCTAGTCAAACATAGGTCACTATATAGGGAAAAGGGGGACATTTGGGACCTTAACTTAGTTGACCACAAGGGAAATAATGTGATCAATTCCTTTCTTCATGAGCGTGACATTTTGAATGGCTGTAATGCTTAGAATTCATGTAGCGTTGCCTTTCCCCCGGCCAGCAACAGTCAATTAAAAATGTATGTGATAAATATATTCTGTGGGTGGACAGACGTGGAGGGGACGCTGCTCTGAATATAAAGTATCGTCTGCGTACCAAGTGGCACCCGATTCCCGATTATAGGCCTTGGTCACTATAAAGTGATTAAGGTTTCGCTTGGGACGCAGCCATTGTCCTTTCTACTATTGTCTTGGGGCATCAGTGTGAATGAGTTCCCCACTTGTCAAACTGTTTTCAGAGTAATACCATTTCACAAGCATACAAATGTAACCCTTTGTTGGCTTGATGTCACTGCTCACAGTGATCTCAGTCCGAGGTTATTTTCGGGCCACCTATGTCCAAACCCCCCCAAAAAGTGCAAAGTTAAATGACAAAAGTGTATTTTTATTTTTTTGAATACATTTTTAAAAAATAAGATCATCTTTGAGAATTAACAATCACCAAAATAAAAGCTAAACAGTCAAGGAGAATCTAAAGTTCTCCAAATAATACATTCAGGCTTATTTTTGTCATGGGTTTTGTTATGTGTAGAATTGCAGGACATTAGCTTTAAAATTGTAAAATGTTTTTTTCAGCCCGTTGGAAAATGTGTGGAATTGTAGGAAATTTGCTCCTGTGGCCAACAGGAGGGCATCTAAAATATTCTGTCAGCCTAAGCCCTATTTTAATCTAAAAAACCCTCTGAAATGTCAGCCTATTGATTTCTTCCAGAATTTTCATTACATGTCAGTTGAGTGATTGGGAACAGATTTGTTGATATTGGATCGCTTTGGTTTTAAAGATGGACTGATTTTTATGGTACTGTGTGGTTGAATAATCAAATACTTTATTCTCTATAGGGAAATGTGGTGTCTGGGGTTTGGTTGGCCTCCTGATCTTAACCCCTCGGCGGATAGGGTCAGTGCTGAGAGGGCAGAACACACACACAGCTGTGGTCAGCAGCAAGTCTATCTCAGCTCGGGGCCTCAGTGAGCGTTAAAAGCCACAAAATGGACCTTCAGCCAGGCTCTGTCTTCTACCCTTCCCCCTAGTCCCTTAACACTCCTGGCTATTACGTCCCCCATAGGTTGCATCCCAAACGCCACCCTATTCCTTATAATGCAGGGCATTAACCTTTAGCCACTTGGGACAAGTAGGACAGATTTTAAAATAAAAAAAAATACTTGTCCAAAAGTTCATTGTATGATACAAGGATGCCACTTTACAAAACAAAATGCATTATCTTTTTTACAAGAAATGTAGAAAACACTCCTCTTTGCTTATTCAAGCCAGAGTCTCAAAATAAACCACTCCCCTTTTTTAAAGCTTCTCCAAGACTTCTCCTAGAAATATTGCAACATTACAATTACTACCAAATACTTTTTATGCCCCCTCCAGGGCTCGAATTTAAGGGCGTCCCGTCGTCCCTGGGCCGATTTAAATATTTCTATGGTTAAACAGACTGGGACGACTGATCCAAAATGAATACAACCACTGCACATACATTTCTGCTTTTTGCAAAAGCATTGAGGCTGACGCAACAGATCAGAGAGTTTAGCTTAAAATGTTGTTTTATTTCTTCATATTATAAGCTCATCAATGCACACATAGGATACGTGTGAATTGTCCAAAATGCAATAGCGGGAAAACGGCGTTCTCGAAAGTGCACAGCACACGTGAGCATGATCATGTGACAGATGTTGCATCAACCAGCATGGGTTACTAATATAACTAGGAGCATGAGACATTTTGGTTTAAATGCCATTCAGTATTTATACAATTCCTTCAACATTTCTGTAGTCTTATTTAGGCTACTTTGAAACAAGCAAAGACATAACATGCTTCATAAAATTATATAAAACATTGCTGTTTTAAACAATTAAGTTTATGGTTAAATTGTTTCAGAATGCTTTGCCTGCGCTCAGATTCAAGGTGGTTAATGTGCGTTGCGCAATAAGCATTGTCCTTCACTCTACGGTCTTGTGACCATTTTGGTCTGAACTCACCGTGCCTCCTATGTCAACAGAATCGAGCCTTTCAGACCAGGGGTGGGCAACTCCAGTCTTCGAGGGCCTGATTTGGTTGTCACACTTTTTCTCCATCCTTAGCAAACACGGCTGATGAATCAAATTGCATTCTAAACTGAAGATCATGATCAGGTGGTTATTGGAGTCAGGTGTGTTAGCTGAGGCAAAACTGTGACCCCAATCAGGCCCTCGAGGACTGGAATTGCCCACCCCGGCTTTCGACGTCAATGTTAATTATCCTTCATTATATCTGTCAAACATGACTGGCGGTAGCCTATGTTTATGTAATTAAAAGTCCCATTAAAGTTTGGCTACATTTTGTTGCGGCTCCCTCCTGTCAGCATCAGTTTAGACATGCGGCTGTAGCCAATATGCACGTAGGCTTTTTAAATTATGAAACATTTAAATAGAATATATCTATATATTTTTTTTAAATAATTTACTTGTCCATTCGAATAGACAACTTAAATCTAATATTGTTTTTGTCCGGCAAGAGGACGAGCGTAAAATGTTGAGCCCTGTAGTGCATAGATAGGCCTTTGTAAAAAACAAATAGTGCTCTAAATGCCTTGGGAAAGTATTCAGACCGCTTGACTTTCTCCACATTTTGTTACATTACAGCCTTATTCTAAAATGTATTAAATAAAATGTCCTCATCAATACCCCATAATGACAAAGCGAAAATAGGTTTTTAGGTCCCACAGTTGACAGTGCATGTCAGAGCAAAAATAAAGCCATGAGGTTAAAGGAATGTTTTGAGGAACAGATCTGGGGAAGGTTACCAAAACATTTCAGCAGCATTCCAGGTCCCCAAGAACACAGTGGCCTCCCATTTTGTTTGATTTTTTTACCCCCTTCTCCCCAATTTAAATCTTGTCTCATTGCTGCAACCCAACGGGCTCGGGAGGCAAAGGTCGAGTCATGCGAGCTCTGAAACATGACCCGCCAAACCGCGCTTCTTAATACCTGCCCGCTTAACCCAGAAGCCAGCCGCACCAATGTGTCAGAGGAAACACCATTTACCTGATGCCTGAGGTTAGCCTGCAGGTGCCCGGCCTGTCACACGGAGTCTTTAGAGCGCGATGAGCCTGTCACAAGGAGTCTTTAGAGCGCGATGAGCCAAGTAAAGCCCCCCCAGATCCTTGATATGAACCTGCCCCAGAGCATTCAGGACCTCAGACTGGGGCGAAGGTTCACCGTCCAGCAAGACAACAACTCTAAGCACACAGCCAAGACAACGCAGGAGTGGCTTTGGGATAAAAGTCTCTGAATGTCCATGAGTGGCCCAGCCAGAGCCCGGACTTGAACCTGATTTGAACATCTCTGGAGAGACCTGAAAATAGCTGTGCAGCGTGGCTCCCCAGCCAACCTGACTGAGCTTGAGAGGATGGGGGGGGGGCAAATTGAATACATTTGGAATAAGGCTGTGCTTTAACAAAATAGGGAAAAAGCCAAGGGGTTTGAATACTTTCCTAATAGGGTGCCATTTTGGGATGCATCCCAAATTGATGTGACCGGTCCGTGTGTAACCTGTTCGCCTCTCTGTCTCCCCTGCAGCTTTTACTGCCCAACAATACCAGCAGCATCAGGAGCAGCTGGCCTTGATGCAGAAACAGCAGCTGGAGCAGATCCAACAGCAACTGCAAGCCAACAGCACCACCACCACTACCAACAGCACGCAGGTTAGTTAGCCCGCTCTCTGACCTGGGCTGGTATTCTCAGTGGCTCAGAATACGAGCGCTGATCCAGGATTCCTTTTGCCTTTTTAGATCAAAATGAATACGATTCAATGGATAGGAGAGACCTGGTCCTAGATCAGCACTCCTCCTCTGAGATGTTTGATACAGCCCCATGACCTCTCCTCTCTCGCTCTTTCCATCTGTCTGTCTTTTCAGGATGGTGTTAATACGTTGTTCTCCTCCTCTACCAGGTTTTGGTGTCCAAGACGTTAGATTGTGCCTGTGCCCAGTTTGCTGCCTCTGCCCTGGTGACCACAGACCAGCTTCTGGCCTTGAAGAACAAGGATGAGGGTGGACCGGGCAGCGGGGTCAACGGGGTCCTTCCACCCTCAGGTTAACACTGCACCCAAGCATTTGTTGTGGTCAGGTGGTTATTGTAAAAGGGTCATTCCTTAGCAGGTTAAATAAATACACTTTAAAAAAAAAAGCAGAGCATCAAAGAGAAGAGAAAATTGCACATAGAACTTTGAACGCTCTGACAAAGGCCATGAGGCGTGGTATATAAGCTAAATAAACACAAGTGAATCTGGTAAGCGCAGTGTGCAAGTTTTCCTCTCCAGATATCATCAAATTATTCCCACGCACCTGCAACAAGTAACCTCTGATGTGCAAGTGCGTTTTGAATGAAATGCAGGGCTTTCACAGAGGCAAACGTAAAAGGTTGGGACTGATCAAAGGAGAAACTGCTTGTATAGCTTCTGCACATGAAGTGGTTTTGTTTTCTGTCTTCCCTTCCTACAGGTGTCTACAAGGGCTTTCACCTCACTAGCACAGCATCCCCGTCGCCTGCAGCCCCCACCCCTACCCCTCTGACCACCACTACCCCCTCCTTCCCCTTCCTGTTGCCCAGCACCAACGGCACCACCACTCAGGTCCTGATGGGGAACAACAACAACCTCCGTCTGAGCATGTCCTCCCCCGGGGGACTCCTCACCAAGCGCCACATACCCCGGACGCTAAGCCACGCTCCCGTTGCCGTGTCGTCATCTGCCTTAAAGTTGGCTGCCACCGCTAACTGTCAAATGCCTAAGGTCTCCACAAACACCCCGTCAATGGACCTGGTGCCAAGGTGAGAGAGGGGGAGGAACAGGATGAGTGTTTGTTTTTCCAAATGGCACCCTACTCCCTTTTTATAGTGCACTATTCACCGGGGCTCTGATGGGGCTGTTGTCTGAAGTATATAGGGAATAGGGTCCATTTGGGACACGGATTAAGTGTATAGAAATGGACCATTACACAGTGTTCAGACAACCGTAGCTTAAACCGCTGATTCAGGAACATTACCTGAGTCCGTCTGAGTCAATATTAATGTAGGTATTACTGAACCGTGTCTGACTGATTTGTACATATTCTCTCCACTTGCCTCCAGGGAAAATCAGGATCAAGAAAAGCCAGCACTAAACAGCATTTTGGACAACACAGTGGCTATGGAGGTCACGTGACCTCGGAACACGGACTGGACTGTGGGCTCACCCGGGAACTCATTTAGGTGCTGTGCATCGTAGAGTTGTGAATGCAAGGAAGGGGTAGTGGAATGCGCACACAGCATACACCGCTGTCTCCATGGTGACGGTCGGGACTTAATTGCAATGGTCGTCTCGTACTTTTTTCATTTCCTATTTGTTACTGTTGATAAGAAATATCAACATCTGTAATGATGAATATGGCAATTATTTGTACAGTACCAGATATTTGTAATACCCCCCTTGTATATAATGTTACTTGAATACGGAAATAGTTCATTTGATGTTTTGCACTTGGGATTTAAAAAAAAAAAAAAATGTAAAAAGACAAACTGCAGCTGGTTGGAGTGTGAGGTGGGTGTGAGTTGTACAACAGTGTCATCACGTCAGTGCATGGTGTGGAACCTGCTGTTTTATCTATTTATTGTGCCGTGTTTACAGTTTGTTTGTTTTTCTACGTTTTGTTAGTTTTTTTTTTTGTCCACTGTACCCTCATTGGTTCCTGTGCTGTAGTCTGGGTTTAGGTAGCGATGAACTTCTCTGTATTTGTCCACTGTACCCTCATTGGTTCCTGTGCTGTAGTCTGGGTTTAGGTAGCGATGAACTTCTCTGTATTTGTCCACTGTACCCTCATTGGTTCCTGTGCTGTAGTCTGGGTTTAGGTAGCGATGAACTTCTCTGTATTTGTCCACTGTACCCTCATTGGTTCCTGTGCTGTAGTCTGGGTTTAGGTAGCGATGAACTTCTCTGTATTTGTTCATTGTATCATGTGGAAACAAATGGTGACATGCATTCATACAGAGAGTTGGTGGGTGTGGATTTAAGGCATCGGGTTTGTCAGTCAGGGTAATCACTTAAGATCTTCCATTTTAAATTGTTCACGAGACAAAGTAACACAATGGGAATGAAGTCTGTTCCTAGAAGTCACTGCTGCTTAACTAAGCACTATTTTTGTTTCGATGAATGCTGCTTTTATATGATTTAGGGCTCTGGTTTGTTTTCACATCAGTACCTTCTTTTTTGTTTTTTTAAGACCCCTTCCTCAATTATTTTGTGAAAAATGTAATTATTTTTGTATCCCCCCTTCTGATGACGATTGTATGTTCCTCGTTGAAAGACTTCATTATTTTGTTACTTGTTGATGAAATGCGATCGGGTAGCGGAATGTAGTAACATCTTGATTACATGTATCATTCCGGTTTATACATAACAGAGGACAACATGTATAAAAAAGGCAGATTTCTTTGCTTTTAGGATCAATCTCCAGAACGCTGCGAGGCCAAGATGAACCACAAGTATCGGGTGCCTTCCTTTGGAAATACGAGCTCTCTTCTGTGAAGAGTACGGTACTAAACAAGGCTACTAGTTAGTTGTTGTACCACCAATATGAATGCCCATTCCAATGGCATAATTTATCAATTTTTAGTTTTTCCATTTTGTGGATATAAAAAAAAATCTTCTCACAAAAAATAAAAACCCAGGGCATTATGTGTTTGGACCAGCATGTATCTTTTTTGTTGTTGTCTCGTCCCATTGTTCCATGTTGTGGTCATAGTAGAGTGGGAAAGAGTAGGGTGAAGTTAACCCTTGATGCTTATCTGGGCCTCCAGCTGTTGGTAGAACATGACGATTCCTGGGGCCACCCATACGTACAAATGTATGCACGCTTGACGAAGTGGCTTTGTGTAAAAGGGTCTGTTAAATGGCATATTTCCCCTAGTAATGCAGCAGTTATCTCCATATCAAATCATTTCTGGGTATCAATTAAAGACATATGCTCTGGAACTTTGGTGACCTAAGTATATATTTGTTTTAAACCTCCCACTTTTGGCTGGATGTGTCTTTGTTGCTTATAACCCATCCATAACCGCCCGGCTATATGTGAACATCTGAGGCCCAACCCTAACCCGATAATATAGAAAATGCTTTGTAGGCTTCAGTCAAAGACAGCGTAGTGTTTTAAAAAGTATTTTTATTTTTATAGGATGTAGTATATTTCTTTAGTCTGGTTTAGATGTTTCTGCTTATGTTTTCCAACATGTTGGTAGGCTATTTGTTTTGTCAACTTGTCTATAATTGTATACATGCAGCAGCATTGTATACATGCATTCTCATAAATCAATAGAATTAATGCTTCAAAATAGTTGACCGGTAAAGTTATTTCGCGGCGCAATAACAAAAAACTGGAAATATTTTCTGTGCAAAATGTCTAACATCCTTTTGACTGGGTGTAAGGCAAAAGACAGCTGTGAGAACTACCCAAAATGCTTCTGATAAGATTTCAGTTTGGCTTTTTTTCAGTGGCAGGGACTGGGAGACTAGTCAGGATTGAGGGAAAGATGAATGGAGCAAAGTAGAGAGAGATCCTTGATGAAAACCTGTTCAGGACCTCACTGTGGTGGATGTTCACCTTCCAACAGGACAAGGACCCTAAGCACACAGCCAAGGCAACGCAGGAGTGGCTTTAGGACAAGTCTCTGAATGTCTTCGAGTGGCCCGGAAACCGATAGCTGTGCAGCGACGCTCCTCATGCAACCTGACAGAGTTTGAGAGGATCTGCAGAGAAGAATTTGAGAAACTCCCCAAATACAGGTGTACCAAGCTTGTGTCATACTCAAGACTCTAGGCTGTAATTGCTGCCAAAGCTGCTTCAACAAAGTATGATCTTTGTCCCCATGTGCAGTTGCAAACCGTAGTCTGGCTTTTTGGAGCAGTGGCTTCTTCTTTGCTGAGCGGCCTTTCAAGTTATGTCGATAAAGGACTCGTTTTACTGTGGATATAGATACTTTTGTACCTGTTTCCTCCAGCATCTTCACAAGGTCCTTTGCTGTTGTTCTGGGATTGATTTGTACTTTTCGCACCAAAGTACGTTCATCTCTAGGCGACAGGATGCGTCTCCTTCCTGAGTGGTATGACGGCTGCGTGGTCCCATGGTGTTTATACTTGCGTACTATTGTTTGTACAGATGAACGTGGTACCTTCAGGCGTTTGGAAATTGCTCCCAAGGATGAATCAGACTTGTGGAGGTCTGCGTTTTTTCTGAGGTCTTGGCTGATTTTCTTTTGATTTTCCCATCATGTCAAGCAAAGAGGCACTGAGTTTGAAGGTAGGCCTTGAAATACATCCTCAAGCACACCTCCAATTGATGTCGATTAGCCTATCAGAAGCTTCTAAAGCATGACATTTTCTGGAATTTTCCAAGCTGTTTAAAGGCAGTCAATTTAGTGTATGTAAACTTTTGACCCTCTGAAATTGTAAGTGAAATAATCTGTCTGTAAACAATTGTTGGAAAAATGACTTGTCATGCAAAGTAGATGTCCTAACAGACTTTCCAAAACTATAGTTTGTTAGCAAGAAATCTGTGGTGGTTGAAAAACGAGTTTAAATGACTCCAACCGAAGTGTATGTAAACATCTGACTTCAACTGTATTACCACACTCACAGGAGACATTTCTTCCACTCATGGGTACATGACTGACATCCTGTGGTAGGTTGACGGTATTGCACCTTGGCCACTTATTGTTGCGCACAATTGTTTCCTGTGACTGTTTCATGCTGTTGGAATGAATGGAGTGTAAGAGAAGTCACTGCAGGTGTCTCAGGAGGAGTTGGGATATGTATGAAACACTTATTACAAACTTGTGTCTAACAGGACAAATATAAGTACCCCCCTAATAATAGTGACACGCACCTCAGAGGTCACACATCTTGCCATCACAGCAGCAAGATTTGTGACCTGTTGCCACAAGGAAAGTGAAGCACAAACTCCACTGTAAATAAATGATATTTATCTTTATGTTCCCCTTTCGTACTTCAACTATTTGCACAACACTGTACATTGTCATAACATTTGAAATGGCTCTATTCTTTTGAAACTTGAGTAATGTTTACTGTTCATTTGTTTATTTCCCTTTTGTTTATTATCCATTTAATTTGCTTTGGCAATGTACACGTTTCCCATGCCAATAAAGCCCTTTGAATTGGTAGGGAGTGAACTCTGAGTGTCCTTTTTCATCTCAGAGGAAGGGGGCCTCTGTCTCAGCTCCTTAATGCTCAGAGAATGTTCCTATTACAGACTCCTTTCCCCCAGCCAGTCCCTCTCAAGCCAGCTGGTATCCTACACACCCCACAGTAACTCCACACACACACCTCGGCTTCGTTGCCATATAACACGCTTCGGGACACGATTTGAATTAAGCCGTTGTGTTAGCCACACTGTCTGGAATGTTATACATACACGCACAGACACATCAAAATCATTCTCATTCAAAAAAGGTATATCCACGTTAAGAATCAATATAAATCCATGAATGAAACAGAATGAACATATGGGCATTTTTAGACCAATCACAACTTTTATTTTCCAAGGCCAAATAAATAAGGAAACATTTGCAAATAGCCCATGATATCACAAGGCCAGTAACCCACGCTCAACGAGAAGGAAAAAGACCCACCCCCAAAAAACTGGTGAACAACAGAAGACCAAATAGGTTTAAATGAGGTTTTACACCTGCACAACTGGTATAGCTTTAGGAAATTTGATCATATTAACCCCTCCCCTTCCAACATATTTAAGAAACAATGCGAGAGGTCAAATTAATCTGTACACCAAACTTTGTTCCTTGTCTTTAGGTACATCAGTAGTTAAAGTGGATGACTTCACTACTAAGACATGTAATGTATGTACACTACCGTTCAAAAGTTTGGGTCACTTAGAAATGTCCTTGTTTTTGAAAGAAAAGCCAATTTATCCATTAAAAAAACATAAAATTGACCAAAAATACAGTGTAGACATTGTTGATGTTGTAAAATGACTATTGTAGCTGGAAACCGCTGATTTTTTTAACGGAATATCTACATAGGTGTACAGAGGCCCATTATCAGCAACCATCACTTCTGTGTTCCAATGGCACGTTGTGTTAGCTAGTCAAAGTTTATCAGTTTAAAAGGCTAATTGATCATTAGAAAAACCTTTTGCAATTATTTTAGCACAGATAAACTGTTAAAGAAGCAATAAAACTGACCTTTTTAGACTAGTTGAGAATCTGGAGCATCAGCATTTGTGCGTTTGATTACAGGCTCAAAAAGGCCAGAAACAAAGACCTTTCTTCTGAAACTCGTCACTCTATTCTTGATCTGAGAAATGAAGGTTATTCCATGCGAGAAATTGCCAAGAAACTGAAGCTCTCGTATAACGCTGTGTACGACTCCCTTCACAGAACAGCGCAAACTGGCTCTAACCAGAATAATAGAAGGAGGAATGGGAGGCCCTGGTGCACAACTGAGCAAGAGCACAAGTGCATAAGAGTGTCTAGTTTGAGAAACAGACGCCTGAGAAGTCCTCAACTGGCAGCTTCATTAAATAGTACCTGCAAAACACCAATCTCAACATCAACAGTGAAGAGGCGACTCTGGGATGCTAGCCTTCTAGGGTTTTCTAATGATCAATTAGCCTTTTAAAACGATAAACTTGGATTAGCTAACACAACATGTCATTATAACACAGGAGTGATGGTTGCTGATAATGGGCCTCTGTGCGCCTATGTAGATATTCCATAAAAAATCTGCCGTTTCCAGCTACCATAGACATTTACAACATTAACAATGTCTGCACTGTATTTCTGATCAATTTGATGTTATTTTAATGAACAAAATCTTTTGCTTTTCTTTCAAAAACAAGGAAATTTCTCAGTGACCCCAAACCTTTGAATGGTAGTGTATGTATGCATGTATGTGTATATGTGTATAACCTCAGAGAAACACTCAAGATACAGCAATTTGTATATTCCTATGAACAAATCTTCTTAACCAATTGTGGCCTGGGATAGCAAAGCAGCAGACTGGACAGACATTGGTTGGGAATTGAATACAAAGAACCAATGAAATATCAGGAACTGTAAGAAGAACGGGAACCAGCCTGCACCTGGGTTCCTCATTCGTAACATTATCAGTGTTTTGGACTACTTCCCAAAACCGAGGGTCCTTTTCAAATGCTGAAATATCCCTTGTGCTAAATATCCAAGCTGTTCTTCTTCTACGGTATATACTGTACATTGCTCATACGCAGACAATACATATATGGCAGCCTATAATGTACGTGGAATTCCAAACGAGATTGGCCCAGAGATATTTGATGCTTTTAATCTTCCTGAAATGAAATCAATAAAAACTTCATTTTGTCTGGAATACCATTGACATCTCTACCCAAAATAATTGAGAAATAACTGTGAAATTTTGGCCTTACCCGGGCCTTATCGTAAATGTCTCAAAAAAGTACACTTGAATTTCGTTCAGTATTGGAAATGGTTTGAAAACAATATACTCTACAAGTACATAACATTTCCAGAGTGGTCACTCTGCTACTTTTGAAATGATGATCTATTTTTGGAGCATCTACAACACAGTTCACGCGGGAACGGATTCAGAACTCCCTCTGCTGGTGATTTGCACTATAAAATGGGTCATATCTTCAAAAGGCCTGGGCAAAGCAAAAATGTCATGAACTTTCCAACTTTTAAATCAATGATTTCAACTTTAAAAAAAGGTATGCCAAACCTCCTTACCCCAAAGTACCTTTCCAAGGATGACATATCTCGTATGGAATTGCCCACATGACTTTTCATCTTGGACTTTATTTCTGAATACATTATACGTCACAAATGTATATTAGTGCATTCACAAGGAATCATGCAACCCTAATAACTTCCCGGAGACATACATCTGTTCACCTGTAGTGCCTTATTCTTCACCATTGTATTTTTCCTTTTACAAGGCCAAAATATTAGTCTTCATTACTATAATTGGTACAGCACTTTCACAATACAGAAAAATAAGTATAGAGTCATATTACTGCCAACAAATCTGAATGAATTCAAGATGGAATTCAGATTACATTTCTGTTGCCACTAATATCACACCATAAAGAGGCTATGTGTTACTACTTCTACAACAATGTTTTCTGTCCGTCCGCCTGTCCTCTAGGTTTTCTTTGTACATTTAATTGGAAAGAGACAGGCCCACACCCACACATTCATACACTGTGAAGGGGCTCGCTCTCTCTGTGCATTTTTCCTTTACATACTTTAGGTTTTAAAATTTATATTTCGTATAAATATTGCACATTCAATCGGCATTTCATATTTCATCAATAATAGCAACAGTAACTAGAGCTATGACAAAGAAATAGGACAATGCATTCCTGTAATACGAACAGGGATATCGGGGTAGATGGGACCTACCGTTGGATGACACAAACACACAGTCTGCCGAAGAGCAACTAAAAAAGGCAAACGGCTACAGATCTGGACTGGGAGCCATTGGCTCTCTTAGGAGACGTCCATGCGGTACACGGGTCATCATTTTAGGGAGTAAAAACGGCAGGTTTAGGCCCATGTCGATAAAGACAATCTACGTGGTTTTACAGAACCAGATCGTCCTGGTGATAACATGGTTTATAGAGCCACAGACCTGGTTTAGCAGGACACTGTGTATGTAACATCGTTTTGCTGGAGGAAACATTGAAAGGTAACAGACTTCTACAGGTCAGGTGGGGTGGGCATGCAGCGGGCTTCACAGAGACATAGGGAACAAGCTCAGGGTCAGAGAACGCACACACACACACACACAAATCACACATACACACCCCTGTAAATTTGGACATTACTATACAGATTATGTTTCAAAGATGAACCAGTGGCAGAGACGGCCTCCTACTGGTTAAGTGACAGAGTAGAAATGAATAAGGGTCTCAGTAGGATTGGTGTCACGTGCTGAGAAGTTGCCCTTTAGGCACAGATCAAGGATCAGCTTGTCCTCTCCCCATCCTAGCCTCAACCACAGGGAAGAGAAACTAAACTTCGATCAGCTTTACGGGACACCATCATTACTTACCTGGGTCAACTCATGACATCTCACAAATAGTCAAGAGGAGGTGGCTAAAGTAAAAACCGATCCAGGATCAGGCTACATTACGAGAAACAGGTTCCACCAGCCAACCCAGGCACATCACATCAGCCCGTAGCCACACACAGGGGCACAGAGCAGGGAGGAGATTCCATCACTGGCACACTGTAACAAAGTGACATAGGACTTCATCTAGTCAAGTCAGTAAACACATACTCTTCCATAGAATAGAAGCAACCTTCAGGACCTAGAGGCAGACGAGGGAAATGTCAGTTTGGTAACAGATAAATGAGAAACAAACCATTCAGAGAAAAACAAGAAATAAGGAAAGCAAATAAAAAAAATGTGAGTTGCGTTACAAAAATCTTATGGTTTCGCAAAACACTAATTACAAGATGTTCATCCAATAGGTTTCGGAAATGAATCAAGACAAACCAATTACGTTAAAAAAAGAAAGACAACGAAACATGAACAAAACATCACCACATCCCAAAACATTTATACAATAAAAGGGATCCCTGCATAGATTCAAACCTGGATGTGGAACGTTTAAACCGAAGGGCCTCATTTTTCAGAGTCGTATTCATTAGTGCACAACATAGCAAAACGTTTGTTGGACAAGTTCAGGTAGTCCATCCCTGTTTCAGTCAGTTTTCTTCCGTTCGATGCCTAATGAACACGATCCAGGCCACATTCACACAAAAAAAAAAAACATCCTTTCTACTAACAGGTGTCTGGACTACACACAGAGGCCGAAGACCATGCTAGATGGAGGATAGGAGAGAGAAGGGAAGGAGAAACGTAGGAGAGGAGCGGAGGAGTGGGACAAGATTAACGTGTCATTTTCCGTGTCAAGGCCGAGTCACGCCGTGATGCCAGCGTCGTCATAGCAACACACAGACCCCGAAAAACTTTTGACGAAGACAAGCAACTGATGCTGCTCGAACTGGTTTGGCCCCTCTGTCTTGGGAAGGGAAGGGGGGGGCTGTGTCTGTTTGTGTGTTACTTGCCGCCACCGTACATTCTCTCCAGTTTTCATGTCATTAGTGCTTGTTAGATTCCTTGCGTATGCCTGTGTGTGTGTGTGTGTGTGTGTTACTTGCCACCGTACATTCTCTCGATGTCTTCCTGATAGTGTGATTTGAGCTCCTTGCGTTTGAGTTTGAATGCGTCGGTCACCAGGCCAGTCTCCGGTGTCCAAGGCTCTGCACTCAGACAGATCTTCCTCGGAATCTCAAAGCGCTCCAGTTTGGCTGTGGAGGGGGGAAACAACACCGGACTTTAGAGACGAATGCATGGGCTGGGGTTGAGAAATACAATTCAACGCTAAGGGACAAAAAGATGGAGAAACAGTACTCATATGTTACAACCAGAAACCTCTATTCCTCCTTCCACCCGTCTCTCATCGTCTTCTCCATCCCTCCATCCTACCTGACAGAGCGGCCTCTGTGATGATGTGGAGAACATCTCTCTCCATGTCAGGGTTGTTACAGATCTCCTCCCAGCTGCCGCGTAACCCTCGCTGCTCCGCCAGCGCCATTAACTGCTTCTGATTGGGCACCACGAAGCCAATCACATACGACTGGTCACTGGGACGGAGAGAGTTAAGGAAATGGAGAGACAGTGTTATTGTTTTATTTAGAAAACACAGTTGATTCGTATAATTCCTTTTTATATTATCATCATCATCATTCTAGTTATTATTATAATGAAAGGCAAAGATGGAGAGAGAGAAAGACAGGCCAGAATAGGATGAAGGATAGAGAGAGCAATGAGTCGGAAAGACAAAGAGACAGGAGAGAGGTAGAAAGTGGGTGACAGACAGCAGACGGAGACATTGTGACTAGAGACCGAACAAGTTGACAAGGAGAAACAGTCAATCAACGTTTTGTACTGAGTGTACAAAACATTAAGAACACCTGCTCTTTTCTTGACAGACTGACCAGGTGAAAGCTATGATCCCTTATTGATGTCACCTGTTAAATACACTTCATCGTGTAGGTGAAGGGGAGGAGACAGGTTAAGAAGGATTTTTAAGCCTCGAGACATGGATTGTATCTGTGTGCCATTCAGAGGGTGAATATTTAAGTGCCTTTGAACGGGGTATGGTAGTAGGTGCCAGAGGCACCGTTTTGTGTCGTGAAAAGGGCACGACAAAACAGTTCTCTCAGGAGACTGAAAAAATTTGGCATGGGTCCTCAGATCCTTAAAAGGCTCCACAGCTGCACCATCGAGAGCACCCTGACTGGTTGCATCACTGCCTGGTATGGTAACTGCTCAGCCTCCGACCGCAAGACACTACAGAGGGTAGTGCGAACAGCCCAGTACATCACTGGGGTCAAGCTTCCTGCCATCCAGGACCTCTATACCAGGCGGTGTCAGAGGAAGGCCATAAACATTTTCAAAGACTCCAGCCATCCTAGTCATAGACTATTCTTTCTGCTACCGCACGGCAAGCGGTACCAGAGCAACAAGTCTAGGTCCAAGAGGCTTCTTAACAGCTTCT
Source organism: Oncorhynchus keta (assembly GCF_023373465.1). NCBI lineage: Eukaryota > Metazoa > Chordata > Actinopteri > Salmoniformes > Salmonidae > Oncorhynchus > Oncorhynchus keta. The sequence continues at coordinate 32,162,827 of NC_068443.1, forward strand.
ACACCCAAGCCATAAGACTCCAGAACATCTAATCAAATGGCTACCCAGAATATTTGCATTGCCCCCCCCCCTTCCCCGCTGCTACTCTGTTATTATCTATGCATAGTCACTTTAATAACTCTACCTACATGTACATATTACCTCAATTACCTTGACTGACCAGTGCCCCCTGTTTATAGTCTCGCTTTTTTTACTGCTGCTCTTTAATGACTTACTTTTATTTCTTATTCTTATTTGTATTTTTTAAACGTCATTGTTGGTTAGGGGCTTGTAAGTAAGCATTTCACTGTTGTATTCGGCGCATGTGACTACCACAACTTGATTTGAGAACTGCAACGCAGCTGGGTTTCTCACACTCAACAGCTTCCCGTGTGTATCAAGAATGGTCCACCACCCAAAAAGGACCACCGGCCAACTTGACACAACTGCAGGAAGCATTGGAGTCAACATGGGCCGGCATCTCTGAGTGACGCTTTCGTTCTTAATAATAGCACGGTGTTCTTAATGTTTTGTACACTCAAGGGTTATAGAGAGAGACTCCAGTCACCCGAGCGGTATATAATATGTGCATTGTTACCTGTTTGCGTAGGCGCAGATGTTGTCTACGAAAGGGCAGTTCTTCAGCATGGCCTCCACCTTCCCCAGAGACACATACTCCCCAGCCTGGAGCTTCACCAGGTCCTTCTTACGATCTACACAGAAGGAACACAAATGATTGCTAAGGTAGATTTATATACATCTGCCTTTGGGAGGCATTTATCTGTCGTTTATATACGTGAATCCTTTCATATGTGATTGTTTTTGACAGAGATGGGTATGAAGTGAAGTGGATACAGAGAGAAGGGGAGGAGTATATGGCTGGTAGATTCGTGTCCACGCAGACAAGGGAATCATCCTCTATGTGCCCGAGGGCGGTGACCTTAACCACAAGGTCACCCTCAGTTAACTGTACTGGTATGCATTGTTAATTCACCTGGGGAAAATTTGGAGGATCTGGCGCTTTCATCCTGACTTGTATGTATTTAAATCTACAGATAGACAGACAAAATATCATAGGGCTCTCTCTAAAAACGGCTCTTTTTTCTGGGCTGCTCACCGATAATCTTGAGGCACCCGTCTGGGTGAAACTCCCCGATGTCTCCTGTACAGAACCAGCGCTGGCCGTTGCTGTCCACGAAGAAGTCCTCGCGGTTCTTCACCTCGTTCTTGTAGTAACCCATAGTCACGTTGGGCCCGCCGATTACAATCTCCCCTCTCGGGTGTGGCTTGTCTGTGCTGTAGTAACCGCCTGGAGAAGATCAGGAGAAGAGGACGCGGTCTATGCCCAAAGCATCTTCAGCCCCACGCCCATCCCTTCCAATATAACTTTCATCCACCCTAGCCCCCAACCCCACTCACCTCCACCCTCCCAGCCCTCCCCCTAATATCACCAATTCTGCAGTCACAGTGCTATGGAGGGACTCACCCTCCTCCCAGTCCTTGAGGGTGATCTCGGAGCAGATCAGAGGAGCGCCGACCCGGCCTGTGCTGTAGTCCCACACTGACAAATAGAGAGGAAAATAATACACGTGAGAACGACATAGAACGACATATCACATTACTGTGTACAATCACCTGGCTTTCTCTATTGTGACCCCCATTCCTCTCTTCCATCAGGCAGCAGAAGTCTACACATTTCCTTCTCTTTTACCCTCCCTCCCTTCTTCTTGGACCTTCCGCCTCCATCCACCCTCCCTCCCTTCTTCTTGGACCTTCCGCCTCCATCCACCCTCCCTCCCTCCCTTCTTCTTGGACCTTCCGCCTCCATCCACCCTCCCTCCCTCCCTTCTTCTTGGACCTTCCGCCTCCATCCACCCTCCCTCCCTCCCTTCTTCTTGGACCTTCCGCCTCCATCCATCCACCCTCCCTCCCTTCTTCTTCTTGGACCTTCCGCCTCCATCCATCCACCCTCCCTCCCTTCTTCTTGGACCTTCATCCTCCATCCACCCTCCCTCCCTTCTTCTTGGACCTTCCGCCTCCATCCACCCTCCCTCCCTTCTTCTTGGACCTTCATCCTCCATCCACCCTCCCTCCCTTCTTCTTGGACCTTCCGCCTCCATCCACCCTCCCTCCCTTCTTCTTCTTGGACCTTCCGCCTCCATCCACCCTCCCTCCCTTCTTCTTCTTGGACCTTCCGCCTCCATCCACCCTCCCTCCCTTCTTCTTGGACCTACCGCCTCCATCCACCCTCCCTCCCTTCTTCTTGGACCTACCGCCTCCATCCACCCTCCCTCCCTCACCCTCTCTCGCTGATGGGGCCAGCTCCGCAGGTCTCGGTGAGGCCGTAGCCCCGGCTGACTTCCTCCTTCCCGTCCCCTTCCCGCTCTCGCTGATGGTACCAGCTCCGCAGGTCTCGGTGAGGCCGTAGCCCCGGCTGACTTCCTCCTTCCCGTCCCCTTCACTCCGTTCCATCCCCCTTACTCATTCCCTACCTTCCCTCTCTCCTTCCCGCTCTCTTACTCTCGCTGATGGTGCCAGCTCCGCAGGTCTCGGTGAGGCCGTAGCCCTGGCCCACGGGACAGCAGAGGCAGATGTTCATGAAGCGCTGGGTGGCAGCAGAGAGGGGCGCTCCGCCTGACAACAGCACCCTCATGTGACCCCCCAACAACGAGCGCACTTTCCTAAACACCAGACTGGGGAGAGACGGGAAGAGGATGACAGTGAGTCAGAGGATGAGAATAACACCAAGGTAAACAACAAGTCATTCATAATAACCTCTGTGTGAACCTTAGGTTTCTGTTTAACGCAGGCACCGCCACAGCAATATCGAGAATGTCGGTGTGCGAGTCTCCATTAAGGCTGTTGCGTTGCATTATTGCATATGCCTATATATGAGCCCAAGCCTGAAAAAAACCCAGAATTAAAATAATGATTATGACATTCAGTATTCCTTTACATAGCTTACCGCATATTACGCACCGCAGAAAAAAAGACTTCTTAAACAAATTCTAGTAATTGCCTTTGATTGTAGACTGTATTAATGTGCATACTGGATGGACTGGTTACCTTATGCTATGCTCCAACATTTCTATCCATGAGTCTGGGAAAGAACATAGAGGCCAAGGCAATGCTGTTGGTGCATTGATTGTGCAGGGCGGATTGCAGTTCACCTACAATAGTGAATTTGTATTTGATTTTGAATAGCCTAAGTAATAGAGATCTTTTTGGGGTGATCCATTACCTTCAATTACCTTCAGCTACAGAATATCTCACCACCGTACCTTTCCATCTCCATCCTCTATCTCCTTCATTCCTTTCTCAAGCGCGCAGAGAGAGAGGGGCTGTCGACAGTTTCATTAAATACTCTATATTTCATTGTGAAAACGTGTTATTTTCGATGTTCTCGAACAGATTTCACTAGGTTTCCTAAATAAAGCCCTGGGTAGCTGCAGGAACAGGGTTGGAGAGCCCATGGCATAGGGTTTGGGCGCAATATCACCTGTCATGCAGTGAGAGGCTGCATGCTCCTCAAACAGTGGTTGATGCCTGGAGTGAAATAACTGCAGTAGCCTACCCCAACCAACAGGCGGGAAAGCGGCCTATTCGTGTGCATAGTCTTTTTTTCTTCCTGCCCATTTGATAATGGGCCACTCTAAATATTAAGTAATATATTAGTAAAGACAATATTACACTGAGAATAGTCTGATGGGTGATAATATGATCACTTGATGAGAGAACGGTTTGTGTAGCCTGAGACAAGGAACAGAGCGCAAGCTTTTCTTTGCGACGTTCTTAAATCACCAATAGCCTTTAGCCGGTCCATGAGGCCCCATTACATGTTTTGATTTATAAGACATTCTAAGGTTTGTATCTCTCACAAGTTGCCAAATGACTCAATCTAGCGTATAGGACCTGTTTCAAATGATCACTTTTACGCTCAACAGAGCCACTTCATCTACGCACTCGCTCCGGAAAGGGAAAAATATACTTTCTATTTTATTCAGCCAAGTTCAATTATATTCTTCTTACTATAAAACCATGTAATATAAAATAATGGCACAATTAACGGTCAATTACCTTGAGACCGGCAGTCTTTTGCATGGCAATAACTGGCTGACACAATGTCATGGCCGCCACAGTCCTAGTTCAACCTCCTGGAGACTCTATCAATCATTACCCATTGACTGTGTGTGTGACTGTGTGTGTGACTGTGTGTGTGTATGACCTGTCACAGAGCGGGGTCTTGTAGCCCTTGGTGATCTGTTCCATCTTGTAGTTGTAGGCCAATACAAAGAGGGTTCTCTGCACACTGCTCATCTCCTCCACCTTTGTCATCACATTCTTATAGATCCGATCCATGATCTCCTACAGGAGGGAGAACGAGGGACAGAGAAGGAAAGAGGACAAAACACCACTTCAAATAAAAAATGTAAAAATCTGTGCGCATCTTACAGAATATTAAATGCATATATATATTCTACGGTAGCTTTAGTGCTTACCGGTACAGCAGCCATGAGTGTAGGTTTTAGAACACTGGTGTCTCCTTTACTGCCCTTCTTAATCTTAGTCGACTGGGGAGGAAGAGAGAGAGATGGATCAGACTAGGAGTAAAGCACAGCTAGGCCTGTTCTCTAATAGAGGAGGAGCTCCAATAGAGGGTTCCTACATACCGCATGTGTTGTTGAGCCTTGGTTTACTGTCTCGTTCTGTCTGTGTGTGTGTATGTGTGTGTGTGTGTGTGTGTGTGTGTGTTTTCACCTGGTCTGCTAGCGTCTGTGGGGAGGAGTATCCGATGCAACAGCCGTGAGAGATACACACCATCTCTGCACTCAGCTCCAGAACATGGGCCAGTGGCAGGTACCCAATGTAGGTGTCTGTCTCACTGCACGAATGGAAATAAACAAAAAAAACATTTTAATCAACTGCCAAACATACAGAAGCTATATATATATATATATATATATATGGAATCATGTAGTAACCAAAAACACGTGTTAAACAAATCAAAATATATTTCATATTTGAGATTCTTCAAAGTAGCCAGCCTTTGCCTTGACAGCTTTGCACACTCTTGGCATTCTCTCAACCAGCTTTAGTCCCCTAGAATGCATTTCACTTAGCAGGTGTGTCTTTCTTTCCTTCTTAATGCGTTTGATCCAATCAAGTTGTGTTGTGACAAGGTAAGGGTGGTAAGGGTGACAAGGTAAGGGTGGTATACAGAAGATACCCCTATTTGGTAAAAGACCAAGTCCATATTATGGCAAAAACAGCTCAAATAAGCAAAGACAAATGACAGTCCATCATTACTTTAAGACGTGAAGGTCAGTCAATGTGGAAAATGTCAAGAACTTTGAAAGTTTCTTCAAGTGCAGTCGCAAAAACCATCAAGCGCTATGATGAAACTGGCTCTCATGAGGACCACCACAGGAATGGAAGACCCAGAGTTACCTCTGCTGCAGAGGATAAGTTCATTAGTTACCAGCCTCAGAAATTGCAGCTCAAATAAGTGCTTCACAGAGTTCAAGTAACAGACACATGTCAACACCAACTCTTCAGAGGAGACTGCGTGAATCAGGCCTTCATGGTCGAATTGCTGCAAATACACCAACCACTATTAAAGGAAACCAAATAATAAGAAGACACTTGCTTGGGCCAAGAAACACAAGCAATGGACATTAGTCTGATGAGTCCAAATTTGAGATGTTTGGTTCCAACCGCTATGTCCTTGTGAGACGCAGAGTAGGTGAACGGATGATCTCTGCATGTGTGGTTCCCACCGTGAAGCATGGAGGAGGTGGTGTGATGGTGCTTGCTGGTGACGCTGTGGTGATTTATTTCAAATTGAAGGCACATTGAAGGAAAAGCAGTCAACAAGTGCCCAGCTTATGTGGGAACTCCTTCAAGACTATTGGAAAAACATTCCTCAAGAAGCGAGTTGAGAGAAAGCCCAAGAGAGTACAAAGCGGTCATCAAGGCTACTTTGAAGAATCTCAAATATAAAATATATTTTGATTTTGTTTAACACTTTTTTTTCTTACTACATGATTCCATGTACCCTTGAATGAGGAGGTGTCCAAACTTTTGACTGGTACTAATATAGAGAAGAGAAGATGAAGAGCAGGACACTCAGAGATATTCATGAGATGATAGAGATAGAGAGAGAAAAAAAGAGATGTTTACATTCTGTAGGGCAAATGGTGAGAGAGAGAGAGAGAGAGAGACAGAGACAGAGAGACAGAGAGAGAGAGAGAGAAAAGAAAGAGATATGTTTACATTCTGTAGGGCAAATGGTGAGAGAGAGAGAGAGAGACAGAGACAGAGACAGAGAGACAGAGAGACAGAGAGACAGAGAGAGAGAGAGACAGAGAGAGAGAGAGAGAGAGACATTGAAAACAGATGAATGAGGAAAAGAGAAAAGGAGAAAAACAGTGATCAGGGCACACAGGGGGGGAAAGAGAGTGGCAGTGAGAGAGAGAAAAGTCAAAAACAATTAGCAGTCAATCTAGAAGAGACCATAGTTCTCTGTACGTACTCCAGGTCTGGAATGCGCTCTGCCATGCCTGTGACGCCCGCGATGATGTTGCTATGGGAGATCATGACGCCCTTGGGGATGCCCGTGGAGCCGCTGGTGTACATGATGACAGCGATGTCAGAGGGCACGGGCCGCCGGCGCGCCACCGCCACTACAGACGCGCGCAGAGAGAGATAGAGGGAGAGAGAGAGAGAGCGGGGGAGGCAGCAGGGACGTTAAAGAGGTCACACAAAGAGACTTTTGGGTCAGAACATTGCACAATGCGGGGGCATCAGAGAACAGCTATCGATCTTTCTTTCAAGAGAGGGCATGTACATAGCACAGGGCTAATAGGATATGACAGAGAGGGCTATTCAGGTACAAAAAAACTGTGATTCTGGAAGTCAGATTACATTTGAGTTGCTAAGACCACAGGGCAGAAGTACTGTACCAAGTCAGACAACACGTAGACCCAAACACACACAAGCCCCTCACACACCCACGCTCTCCCTCCTTACTGTTGTCGGGTCTGGAGCCCAGTTCTTGCACGGCGTCCATGTTGTGGACCATGATGCCGCGGGGGAAGCCGGGCCAACTGGTTGGCTTACTGTCCACCACGATGATGTGCTGCAGCCGAGGCACCTCCAACAGAATGTCCTGGGAGGAGATGGCAGGAGGAGAGGGAGGAGAGAGGGGGAGAGAAAGTAGCTATTGACTGGAGATTGCAGTCGGACTGAATAGAATCAATGTAGTCTATGATCTACAAATCATCTCGCATTCCAAATAACTGCTCATTATGCCATTAAGACTAGCAATTCTACGCATTGCCTTGTACAAACGGATCCCCTCAAACACACTGACTGTCAACACTTAGACTGTCTGCTCAAGTGCTGTAAGTGGGCAACTGTTCCAACGCGTAATATATATAGGCAAGACTATTTAAAATGTGGGAAAATTGTATTATCTGGCTGGAGTGTGTACTGTCTCATATGGCATTGCAGAAAGTGATCAGGACAAGGCGAGCAGAGCTGACCTTGAGACGGCTGTGTAGCAGGTCTTTGCTGGTGACGATGTGGGTGATCTCAGTCTCGTTCAAACCGTGGGCAATGGCCGCTCCGCCCAGAGTAGAGTACAACGTCACCACTGTCAGAAAGACACAGACTGGAGTTAGAGATTCATTGTGTGTGTGTGTGTGTGTGTGTGTGTGTGTGTGTGTGTGTGTGCAATGGTGTCCTTCTGTCTAACATAAACACTCACATGGGAAGTTGTATATGAAGCAGGCCTGTGCTGCTATCATCCACTCGGCCCTGGTCTCACAGAAGATGGCGATGTTACACTGAGGCCTCTGGCCCAGCGCGGCCAGCCCACTGCCAAAACACACTGCTGCCTGGTAGGTCTCCTCATACGACATCCACTGATACTCCCCCAGGATCACCTAGAGATAACACAACCACATACACTGTTAACACTAATATACTGCAGCTTGGTAGGCCTCCTCGTACGACATCCATTTACAGTGGGGAGAACAAGTATTTGATACACTGCCGATTTGGTAGGTTTTTCTACTTACAAAGCATGTCTGTTTGATTGAGTGTGTAGACAGGTGTCTTTTATACAGGTAACGAGTTCAAACAGGTGCAGTTAGTACAGGTAATGAGTGGAGAACAGGAGGGATTCTTAAAGAAAACTAACAGGTCTGTGAGAGCCGGAATTCTTACTGGTTGGTAGGTGATCAAATACTTATGTCATGCAATAAAATTCAAATTAATTACTTAAAAATCATACAATGTGATTTTCGTTTTAGATTCCGTCTCTCACAGTTGACGTGTACCTATGATAAATATTACAGACTTCTACATGCTTTGTAAGTAGGAAAACCTGCCAAATCGGCAGTGTATCAAATACTTGTTCTCCCCGACTAAGAAAAACCTTTGGCGAGCGAGAGTTGTCGGTCTATCTGTCTACATTTTAAATGCATGCATTTTTCCATAGACACCACCTATGTGTTTGAATAAGCTTGTCTGATGATTGGTGATGCAGCATAGCAATGATTGGCACTAACAGAATCAGTAGGCTACTAAACAAAACACCCAAACAGGCAACAGAAGCAGGACCTTTCTTATTTCTGTAGATACACTACATTGAGCACCCGAGTGGCACAGCAGTCTAAGGCACTGTATCTCAGTAAGGCGTCACAACAGTCCCTGGTTCGAATCCATTTTTTATTTATTTATGTAATACACTACAAGTATGTGGACACCTGCTCGTCAAACATCTCATTCCAAAATCATGTTCATTAATATGGAGTTGGTCCCTCCTTTGCTGCTATAACAGCCTCCACTCTTCGGGGAAGGCTTTCCACTAGATGTTGGAAATGGCTGGGGGGGACTTGCTTCCATTCAGCCACAAGACCATTAGTGAGGTCGAGCACTGATGTTGGGTGATTAGGCCTGGCTCGCAGTCGGCGTTCCAATTCATCCCAAAGGTGTTCGATGGGGTTGAGGTCAGGGATCGGTGAAGCCAGTCAAGTTCTTCCACACCAATCATGACAAACCATTTCTGTATGGACCTTGCTTTGTGCACAGGGGCATTGTCATGCTGAAATCGTCTAGAACGTCATTGTACGCTGTAGCATTAAGATTACCCTTCACTGGAACTAAGGGGCCTAGCCTGAACAATTCAAAACTGCCCTGGACCATTATTCCTCCTCCACCAAACAGTACAGTTGGCACTGAGCATCGGGGCAGGTAGCGTTCTCCTGGCATCCGCCAAACCCAGATTTGGCTCCTGACAAACAGTTATTGTCCTGATGTTGCTTCCAGAGGCAGTTTGGAACTTGGTAGTGAGTGTTGCAACCGAGAACAAATCATTTTTATTCACAACGCGCTTCAGCACTCGCCAATCCCACTGTGTGCTTGTATGGCCTACCACTTCACGGCTGAGCCGTTGTTGATCCTAGACATTTCCACATCACAATAACAGCACTTACAGTTAACCGAAGAAGCTCAAGCAGGGCAGAAATTTAACGAACGGAATTGTTGGAAAGGGTGGCATCCTATGACGATGTCACATTGAAAGTCACTGAGCTCTTCAGTAAGGCCATTCTACCGCCAATGTTTACCTCTGGAGATTGCATGGCGGTGTGCTCAATTTTATACACCTGTCAGCAATGAGTGTGGCTGAAAAAGCCGAATCCACTAATTTGAAGGGCTGTCCACATACTTTAGTATGTATATGATGTATATATGGATGATTTATAAAGCCAGGCACATTAAACAGTTAGGCTATTGATTATATACCTAATTGGGTTGGGGTTTCCTCTCTCCTTAATTTAGACAATTAAGGCTAGGGTTGTTTTCTCGTCTCCTCACACCGCTGCTGCCTCCGTCACATTGTTCTCAACACCAATATGCTGGATAATTTTGCTATTATGCACAAAGCAACATATAGGGAAAGGCGCCAATTCAACGGGGCACTGAAGATTGTGTTTCAGAACCGCGGACAGCAACCACTATTCAATGTGGGAGAGGCGCATTTGATATCAAATAATATTATATTTATTGGTGATGCATCATTATCCATACATAATATAACCATACACAATTTCAGTAGCATCTTAGAGTGATGGATTGTGCCATCCCCGTGGCCTCCGCAAAGCACTAGTCCACTGAGGCAGGTGAGAAACAGGCGGGTGGGTGTCTTGTGCACAATAAAAAAACGTAACTAAAGAAATCTCGGGCGGCCAACAGCCTATTGACTGAATAATCGACTGAGGTCAGCCCTATTTGTGTAGACCAGTGACAAAAAAAATGTCAATTTAAAAAAAAGTCTGTAACACAACAAAATGTGGAAAAAGGGGTGTGAATATTTTCTGAAGGCACTGTATATTTTAAATTGTAATGTTTTTCCACCAGGTCCTCCAACCAGGGTAGGGGATGGTAGGGGCAAAAAAGGGGGATCAGAAATTATGCATCTGTCTGCTAGTTTCATAGCTGACCCCCAAAAAATAAAAATACCATTGTTAATACTAGAAGTACGCACCACTAAACTGTCACACACCGATGTCTGGTAGGTCTCCTTATACAACAGTATTACCCCAGAATGACCTATAAAAACCAGCTGCCTTCAAACAGGGTTAGACAGTGACATCTAATGTCCTTCTACTGCAACCATAGCAAAGAGGCCTTTCCCATACAAATTATACAGAGCCTTTGGAAAGTATTCAGACCACTTGACTTTTTCCACATTTTGTTACATTACAGCCTTATTCTAAAATGGATTAAATTGTTTTGACTAGTCTCCCAGTCCCTGCAGCTGAAAAACATCCCCACAGCCTGATGCTGCCACTTCCATGCTTCACCGTAGGGATGGTGCCAGGTTTCCTCCAGACGTGACATTTGGCATTCAGGCCAAAATAGTTCAATCTTGGTTTCATCAGACCAAAGAATCTTGTTTCACGTGGTCTGTGAGACTTTAGGTGCCTTTTGGCAAACTCCAAGCGGGCTGTCATGTGGCTTTTACTGAGGAGTGGCTTCTGTCTGGCCACTCTACCATAAAGCCCTGATTGGTGGAGTGCTGCAGAGATGGTTGTCCTTCTTGAAGGTTCTCCCATCTCCAGAGAGGAACTCTGGAGCTCTGTCAGATTGACCATCGGGTTCATGGTCACCTCCCTGACCAAGGCCCTTCTCCCCCAATTGCTCAGTTTGGCTGAGCAGCCAGCTCTAGGAAGAGTCCTAGTGGTTCCAAACTTCTTTCATTTAAGAATGATGGAGGAAACTGTGTTCTTGGGACCTTCAATGCTGCAAACATTTTTTGGTAACCTTCCCCAGATCTGTGCTTCGACACAATGCTATCTCTGAGCTCTACGAACAATTGCTTCGACCTAATGGCTTGGTTTTTGCTCTGACACGCACTGTTAACTGTGGGACCTTACATAGAGACAGGTGTGTGACTTTCCAAATCATGTCACATCAATTGTATTTACTGCAGGTGGACTCCAATAAAGTTGTAGAAACATCTCAACGATGAACAATGGAAACAGGATGCACCTGAGCTCAATTTCAAATCTCATAGCAAAGGGTCTAAATTCGTATATAAATAAGGTATTTCTGTTTTCTATTTTTAAGAAATGGGTTATTGTGTGTAGATTGCTGAGGATTTTTATTTATTAAATCAATTTTAAAATAAGGCTGTAACGTAACAAAATGTGGAAAAAGTCAAGGGGTCTTGAATACTTTCCAAAGGCACTGTATCAAGAAAGATAATTAAATCCACTTTTCTCCCTCTCCCTCACCTTCTTGAAGACCTTCCCGTTGGGTTGGAGCTCGTCCTCCTCGCTCAGCACCTCTCTCGTGCCCAGGCAGTTCCTCTCTGGGAACCTGGCCGCTCCATGCTCCATCACCTTGTCCAGGGTGTCCACTCCTGGGTGCAAGGAAGACACCAGCTTCTGCTGGCTACCATCCTCATGGTTGGTCGCCCGGTAAGGGCCCGCCGGGCGACCGCTCACTGACCGTGCCTTGACCCGCCGCGCCCGGTCTAGGTTGGCTCCTGCGCCTGAGAGCAGGTACCAGGGCAGGAAGGTGATGACAGAGTAGACCCAGACAACCGAGCGGAAGACCTGCAGCAGCAGTGGGTTCATGTCCTCTTTTAGTTTCATCTTGGATGTCAGGGGTCAAGGGTCACGGGGTGGAGTCTGAGTTGAGGTGGGTGGGGCAGGAAGTGAGGGATACACCCCAACACTTCTTTCGAAAACTGATTGTGTTCCTTCTCATGCACTGGTGGTTCCTCTGATAGATCCGCTTGATGGATGTACTGACAGACAGCTTGGTTTTAGTCAGTTCACCTGTAGTGAGAGAACAGAAAACATTTTAGAGATGAAGACAGGCATAGCGGAGAGGGAGGGAGGGATAGAAAGCGCAAATGCATTTTTAAAAATGAAACACATTAGTAATGTACCATTTGTTAGACCACCCAGCAATGAATTTAGGCTACATGGCTCTAATCTCCTTGGAATAATAGTCAAATTAGGCAAGTAGTGTAATCTCCATCAGACCAGGGTTCTCTCAAAAGAATGTAAGAGGGCCGCTGCGCCCCCTTGTGGTTGGGCTGCACCACTATGTAAAAAAAAATAATAATAATAATTTAAAAACACCAGGGGTCGCGTTAGCATTAAAAAGTCTGCATTTTCAAAACACAGACCCGCCAAAAATCTGTGTTTTAATAGATTCCCCTGCCCTCTAATTAAACAAATGGACAATAAATACATGGGTCCACTCAATGTTCTAGAATGCAGGAAAATCCAGGTCAGTTCAAGAGGGTGCTATGTGAAAACATAGTGTTATTATACTCACATACAATAATCATTCATCTGAACGATAATATAGCCTCAATATGCAAGTACTCAACTTTGTTGAGCTATAAGTGCGTAGGAAAAATGACAAGCTCGCGACACTCATCTGAATAAATCATTATAAATATGTTTTTTTTTTCCATTCTTCGATGTAACCACAATGTAACAAATAATCGAACTCTACTTCGAACATTAGCAAACAAACTAGTGTGAAAATAGCCACATAAAATGTTCAACGTAAAATGTGCTCTTAATCTCCTACTTCCTCATCTCCCACACCATCCACCGCAGAAAGGCAGAGAGCGAGTGGTCTAGAGGATGGAAGAGACGTTTTGGGGGGTCTGCTTGAAAAAAAGCTAAATTCTGTGTTAACGCGATCCCTGCAATATAGTACAGTCCACACAGTACAGTAAAGAAAAGCAGAGTATGGTTCAGTACAGTATATTACATTATACTGTACTCTACGTGTGTTCTACTGTAATGTACTCTACTGTACTACACTGCAACTGTGGGTTGGGACTACTATGATTTCCCATTGTAGCAAATTCCATTGAAGTCATTCTGTTACAGATTTTTCAGTCACGGACTTGGCAACAGTGATGCATTTTAATCCCTTAGTAATTCATGAACAAAACTGTAGTCAGTAAAAACATTATTTTTAAATTTAGTCACATTTTTTATTTAACCCCCCCCCCCCACCCCCAGTATCTTTATTTATCGGCCGACATCAGCCTTTCCCAGAAATATCTGTATCGGTCTTTATTACACAGACAAAGCACTGACATTACATACATAGAATAAACAGATACATCTGCTCATTTGCTGTCATTTCTAGAATGTTCAACGGTTGCCAGAAGAGGGCGCTCTACGTGCTTGCTGCTCATTGGACATCATTCAGCCCTCGGTAACTATATGAGAGAGAGAGATGGCATGGTGGTCTGAAGGTGAGTAGCTTGCCCTGTCCTCATCACACTCTCACTTAGATAATGTTAGCTGGCTCGCTAGCCAGCAAGGTAGTTAGCTTAGCTATCTAGCTAGCAAGCAATTTGTGCTGCGTACACTTTAAGTCGGAACTTTACATACACTTTAGCCAAATACATTTAAACTCAGTTTTTCACAATTCCTGACATTTAATCCGAGTAGAAATTCCCTGTCTTAGGTCAGTTAGGATCACCACTTTAATTTAAGAATGTGAAATGTCAGAATAATAGTAGAAATAATTATTTAATTCAGCTTTTATTTCTTTCATCACATTCCCAGTAGGTCAGAAGTTCACTCAATTAGTATTTGGTAGCATTGCCTTTAAATTGTTTAACTTGGGTCAAACGTTTCGAGTAGCCTTCCACAAGCTTCCCACAGTAAGAATGTTGGCCCATTCCTAGCATAAGGTAACCAGTCCATCTAGTATGCATATTAATACAGTCCACACTCAAAGGCAATTACTAGAATCTGTTTAAATTTTAGAGTATAGGCTAGACCCATTATATACACGAAAGACATCTTAAATCAGTTTTGTTTGATGTTTTTCAGCCATGCGTAATATGCAGTAGGTTATATATTGTATAACGGCACAATCATCATTTTAATTCAGGGTTGATTGTTTGTTTTCGGGCTTGGGGTCATAAGCCTATGTATAAGCTCTAACATGCGTATGGCTGTTTTGAAAGAATCACCACCTTAGAAAGCGCTGTCCATTTCGTTGTGTTGGGCTTTGAAACAACATCCACAATAACCATGTGTTATACTGTTTCAACCTGTTGTTGAACTTCTTTCTTCAAATCAATCACAGTGAGCTGAGTTTTAAAAGCACCATACTGTTATGATGATAAGTGTTTGATGTGATTTTTGATTGCACTTGCATTACTGTCAGAGTGGTTAGAGGAACAACAGAGCCCTGAGTACCAGACCATTAGGACCTAATGGAGGGACAAATCAGCCCCGAGAACCAGGCCATTAGGACCTGATGGAGGGACAAATCAGCCCTGAGAACCAGGCCATTCGAACCTTATGGAGGCACAATAGAGCCATGAGTACCAGACCATTAGGACCTGATGGAGGAACAATAGAGTCCTGAATACCAGACCATCAGGACCTGATGGTAGTTAGCAAGCTGGGTACTAGTAAAGCATGTCCAGAGTGCATAAAAGGGGAATACCGTGACTCAGTCACATGGCATTTTACTGCGGTCATGACCCATGACTGCCGGTGTGGCGGTAATATGTTCCCGCAACAGCCCTATTCACAACTAGGATTGGGTTATAGATAACAAATTGAGACTGAGCTTTGTTACTACGCTGATAGTAACTGCAGGCAAGACTTGATCTAGATTTCCTCCCAATAGATTTAGCTCCAAAGAAATTAATTGATCTCAAGGGAGACTATAGGCCTAGTTGAGCATAGGGAAGTAGAATCACCCTGTCTCACACACACTTCCCTGAAAACATTTTTCTAGGTTGTGTGGGAAGCTAGACTAACCCATGACCTTTCAAAGGAGAATACTGTACTCTGATCAATGGTCATGCATTCTTGACTTCAAAACTTGCAGCCTATGACTCTGACACCGACACAGGTTTGTTCCATGTAATTTCAGAAAACAATGACACCCACCATCTCAGATTGTTCTGAAATCGTTTTTTAGTTAGAAACAGATAAGATTAGCATTACGGCAACACTATTTTGTTAAAATATAATTTTATCTCTGAGAAATTAAGCTAATTGATTGCACCCAAATCGTCCATTTGAATTTATAGAATTCATATAATATTCAATAAATATAGTACCTAATATCTGATTTGGACCAAACCTTTTTCTTAAACAATGAGTAAGTAAGACATGAGGATTCCCCCCAAAATAGTCAAAAGCCATCCACGGAGCCCCCACACCCCATGCCAATCCCACCCCAACAACCAGTATATAGTATCAGTTCTCTATGTTTGTAGGATAGAGCTGCGGCTCGGATATTGTTTCTTCATCCTATGTAATGTATTCTCAGTGAAGTGTTTTCCTCCTGCTCAGAGAAAATAGTTATTGAAGTTGCTTGCATCCTTTACCATAAAGTAGTGTGAAAGCACCAGGTTTTGAACACGAGATGCAGCTGTTTCAGCCATACAGCCACACTCTTTTATCCATTTTTGCTGGTATCAGTGTTTATTAAAGAGATCACACCGTTTCAACTGTAACTTTGGGTAGAAAACCAATAGATTTGGCCCATGACAAAAATAAATTGTGTGGCCATCCTCACAATTCAAGCCAGTCCTCCGTGAAAGCAAATCAGTTTGTCCTTCTTTTATGCTTAATCAGTGTCCAGGAAATGGCCACTTTGTGTGTGGTTTATTCCCTTCAAAAAAAGGTCTGGGTTAGTTATGGTTAGACCATTCCTGATGAACAAGCAAACCATTAGGCCACAGCAGTTCTAATGTTCTCAATGTCATGGTCTCAAATGGTCTTCAATGGAAATAGTTGAAAACACACACTGTATAGTGTTTTGTAATGTGTTTTTTTTAATGTATTTTTAATTGAACCTTTATTTAACTAGGCAAGTCAGTTAAGAACAAACTCTTATTTACAATGACAGCCTACCCCTGCCAAACCCTAACCCGGTAGACGCTGGACCAATTGTGCGCCGCCCTATGGGACTCCCAATCATGGCCGGTTGTGATACAGTCTGGAATTGAACCAGGTTCTGTAGTGACACCTCTTGCACTGAGATGCAGTGCCTTAGACCACTGCGCCACTCGGGAAAGTAGTGTGAATTAAACCCAACCCAATACCATGGGTGACTGACACAGATACATAGAGTTGTTTCCTAATAACTGTATTGACAAACATAAGACTGCCATGCAATTAATTATTTTATTAGGGTTGTCACAACAATGAAGTCCTTAGCACATTTCACCATCAAAGTTTTGGGCTTCCAGGAAAAGTCTTTGTATGAGAATTGCATAGGGGTAGCCTTAGAGAACAGACACTTGTTGGACTACTCAAGGAGAGTTGGTTTGACGCATTAGGTTGCTATTAGGACAAACTGAATTGCTGGCTTGAATTGTGAGTATGACCACAACATTTATTTTCATAATGAGACAAATCCATTGGTTTTCTACCCAAAGTCGCAAAGGAAATGTTGTGATCAATTTAATAAACACAAGAGACCAACACAATTGATAAAATAGTGTTGCGGTATAGCAGGAACAGCTGCATCTAGTGGTCAAAACCTTGTACTTTCACACTACTTTTTGGCAAATAATGCCAGTGACTTGAATTAGAAATTTCTCTAAAAAAGGGAGAAAAAAAACATCACCAGATTCACGGGGAATACGTTAAATATTATGGAGAAGCAATACTCCAAGCCACAGTTTCATACTACTTGTCAAACATAGAGAACTGCGAACTGGTTGTTGGGTGGGATTGGAATGCGGTGTGGGGGAGCCGCTTTAGATGTGTATATTCATTGGTTGGAAGAACTTTGGTGTAAATCGGATGTTGGGTACTATATTTAATATATGAATATTATCTGAATCCTATAAATTAAAATGGCCAATTTGGGTGCAATCAATTAGCTTAATTTCTCTGAGATTAAATTATATTTCAAGAAAATGTTGTTTCTGGAATGCTAATCGTATCTGTTACTAACTACAGAAACTATTTCAGAAATCTGAGATGGTGGGTGTCAAAATCCCCTTTTGAGGTGGAATAACCCACAGAGGTCACCAAGTCAGACTAGTCTAAACTAGTACAGCCACTAATGCAAAGTCTCACAGCTCTTCATCAAAGGCTTTGACAAATAAGACCAGAAATACAGGCCCAGCCTCTATGGTAGAGAGTCTAATAAATGCTTAAGGACACACCTCAAAAGATCTCCCAGTCAAGTTTTAGGCCACTCTGAGTCTCCACTTAAATGAGTCATAGCGCAGAGTACTAACGGCTTGCAGACCACATGGCTGAACGGGAACTATGAAACTGAAATGTAGGCCTAACGACATATAGCTAGTTCTACTCCTGTAATTGTAAACAAATTAGTTGTTGTTCCGTTATTGTTAGGGATAGTCTAGGACCTAGACTCTAGGTCAAGCCTGGTTCTGGAAAACAGAACTCTCAATCACCCAGAAGACATCCTCTGCTGTGTAAACTCTACTTCCACTTGACCCCAAAGTAAAGACAACATTCCTAGAGTCCTTGAAACAGACAGACACACACAGAGAGAGATAGAGAGAGAATGTGTTGTTAAATCATCTGGAGGAATCCACCACTCTGTCCACCAGTGTCATAACAAACACAGTTTGCACAACAGTTAAAGTATTTGTAACGAACAAGATGTGAATGATGCCATAGCAGTATTGGCATAAGTTAATCAAATCAAAGCACCTTACATCCTGAACTGGTTCAGTCAGCCCATACCCACGAGACTCCAAATCTGTCATCTCCTCCTATCTGAAAGGTTTCACTCTATCATTATATTCTAGTTGTCGTTGTTATCTGCACAGCACACACCATCTCCTTCTCCCAGAAAGGAGACACCACAGGCTCGTCTCCAGACATGTGTCATATGACATTTGTGATTGTCTGTTGCCATGACGCAGTTGTTTGAGCAACGTTACGGGTATGGCGAGGACAGTTAGTCCTACTTAGCAGGGTCTATAATGCTAGATAGTGTGGCAGGCCAAAAGACAATAACGTTACCACATTGCTGGATGAACAATTGTTCCATATCTATGCAAAAATAGGCTATGCTAACTAAATATGCTACACGTACATAGTTAACGTTCACTAACTAAAAATATAACAAACAAACCAAATAGTTAGGTAACTAACAGTTACCCAGGTCCTGATAACGTGTAATACAACGTGATATAAATGGGGAGATCAACACACTCAAAATGTCATGATTGAAACCCTTTTGTCAACACCACAGTAAGATAACGTTAACTACCGTAGTGAACTAGCTTACTAACGTCACCAGACAGGAAAGTGCCAATCAAATATATCTAACGTTACAATCAACAGCCCGGCATTAAAGCTGTGGATGACACACACAAACTAATACAAAAATAATAAATAAAGTTTCGAGAAAAGCAAGCCGACACTAGCTAGTAACCCATTGAGTCTCATTTCAATTACACCAAATAGCATTGGATTATCCGTCGAGAGAGCTACTGGTAGCAAGCAACCAAATATAATTTGCTAGCCAGCTAACGTTAGCTAACATCGCAGCACATCTGCAAGAATCGAGAGCCCAGACAATACAACCTCACCTCTTCATCATCCGCTATTCCTGCGTCTCTTGGAATAATTTCGTCAATACACCAACCTCATTTGTAGGCTTTGTGACCATATCACTCCCAAAACATCACAGCTATGGCGCCAATGTATTTATTAAACTAAGATATTTTAATGAAAATCTGCGGGCATCAACGGCCCTTGTTATCAGCCCGGAAGTGAAGGGGAAACGAAACGTTGTCAAGGCAGTTCGCTTGCCTGCGATTGGATCGCTGAAGGTGGCGCGTGCTTGAGGTAACTGTGATGTCAACAGGGTTACTGGCGGTCAGAGGAAGAGCTCCTGCCTCGTTTGGAAGGCTTGAGAAATCTTGTTGTAATAAATATATAAGACAAATTCTCCATTCACAAAACCAACGTACACCAAGAGGAAACATTTTCTGGAACATGCTTATTCTTGACATTGTCTAGAAAAATGCATGGTTAAGGCCTTACAAATATTGTATACCATACAAATTTAAGGAAGTGCACTTTAAAATTTGACAAGATATATTCATGTAATTATATGTTGTCCAAATTTGTGGCTATTGATGATACCTGCGTTTTCTGTGAAAAAAGGTGAGAATCTGTCTCACTTGTTCTTTGATAATTTGCGTCAGAATTTTGGGAAAACCTTGCAGAATACCTATTTACCATTATGAACACTACCCATGTTTTTGACATGGGGGATATAATATGTTAGTATTGCAATGATAACAAGACCATTGAAATTATTGTGTGTTTTTTTTTATTCTTGTTGCCAAATACAAACAAAAATTACAAAATTATATACCAAAATTGCACTCATTTTGGATTGAATTTAACTATCTTATTTAAACATTAACCCTCGTGAATAACAGCAAAAATAACATTTTCCTGAATCATTATAAAAAAAATTTTTTCAGAGTGATTACAATTGCACTACAATTGTTTATTCTTTTATTATTTCATTGATGTGTTTTGTATGTTTTAGTATTTTCTTGTTAATACCTGCATTCTGTTTTGTATGATGTAGCACTGTAAGTTGTTGATCTGTATTATGAATACAAAAAAAAGGAGTGAGATTTTTTTTGATTAAAAAATTAACGAACAAAATAAAACGAAAAAAAAGAGCCGATGCCGAATGTGCCGATGATGATGTGCAACTTTCTATATTTGTTGTACCTTTATTTAACCAGGTAGGCCAGTTGAGAACAAGTCCTCATTTTCAACTGCGACTTGGCCAAGATAAAGCCAAGCAGTGCGGCAAAAACAACAACACAGAGTTACACATAAACAAACGTACGGTCAATAACACAATAGATAAAATATATAAAAATCTATGTACAGTGTGTGCAAATGTAGAAGAGTAGGTAGGTATGCAATAAATAGGCCCTAGAGGCAAAATAATTACAATTTAGCATTAACACTGGACTGATAGATGTGCAGGTAGAGATACTGGGGTGCAAAAGAGGAAGAGGGTAAGTATTAATATGGGGATGAGGTAGTCGGGTGTGATATTTACAGATTTGCTGTGTACAGGTACAGGTAAGCTGCTCTGACAGCTGATGCTTAAAGTTAGAGAGGGATATATAAGACTCCAGCTTCAGTGGTTTTTGCAATTCATTCCAGTCATTGGCAGCAGAGAACTGGAAGGAAAGGCGGTCAAAGGAAGTGTTGGCTCATGGGATGACCAGTGAAATAAACCTGCTGGAGCGCGTGCTACGGGTGGGTGTTGCTATGGTGACCAGTGAGCTGAGATAATGTGGGGCTTTACCTAGCAAAAACTTATAGATGACCTGGAGCCAGTGGGTTTGGCGACGAATATGTAGTGAGGGCCAGCCAACGAGAGCATACAGGTCGCAGTGGTGGGTGGTATAAGGTGCTTTAATGACAAAACGGATGGGACTGTGATAAACTGCATTCAGTTTGCTGAGTAGTGTTGGAAGCTATTTTGTAGATCACATTGCCGAAGTTGAGGATCGGTAGGATAGTCAGTTTTACTAGGGTAAGTTTGGCGGCGTAGGTGAAGGAGGCTTTGTTGTGGAATAGAAAGCCGACTCTAGATTTGATTTTCGATTGGAGATGTTTGATATGAGTCTGGAAGGAGAGTTTACAGTCTAGCCAGACACCTAGGTGCTTATAGATGTCCACATATTCAAGGTCGGAACCATCCAGGGTGGTAATGCTAGTCAGGCGTGCGGGTGCAGGCAGCGAACGGTTGAAAAGCATGCATTTGGTTTTACTAGCGTTTAAGAGCAGTTGGAGGCCACGGAAGGAGTGTTGTATGGCATTGAAGCTCGTTTGGAGGTTAGATAGCACAGTGTCCAAGGACGGGCCGGAAGTATATAGAATGGTGTCGTCTGCGTAGAGGTGGATCAGGGAATCGCCCGCAGCAAGAGCAACATCATTGATATATACAGAGAAAAGAGTCGGCCACGGAATTGAACCCTGTGGCACCCCCATAGAGACTGCCAGAGGACCAGACAGCATGCCCTCCGATTTGACACACTGAACTCTGTCTGCAAAGTAGTTGGTGAACCAGGCACGGCAGTCATCTGAAAAACCGAGGCTACTGAGTCTGCCGATAAGAATATGGTGATTGACAGAGTCGAAAGCCTTGGCGATGTCGATGAAGATGGCTGCACAGTACTGTCTTTTATCGATGGCGGTTATGATATCGTTTAGTACCTTGAGCGTGGCTGAGGTGCACCCGTGACCGGCTCGGAAATCAGATTGCACAGCAGAGAAGGTACGGTGGGATTCGAGATGGTCAGTGACATGTTTGTTGACTTGGCTTTCGAAGACCTTAGATAAGCAGGGCAGGATGGATATAGGTCTGTAACAGTTTGGGTCCAGGGTGTCTCCCCCTTTGAAGAGGGGGATGACTGCGGCAGCTTTCCAATCCTTAGGGATCTCAGACGATATGAAAGAGAGGTTGAACAGGCTGGTAATAGGGGTTGCGACAATGGCGGCGGATAGTTTCAGAAATAGAGGGTCTAGATTGTCAAGCCCAGCTGATTTGTACGGGTCCAGGTTTTGCAGCTCTTTCAGAACATCTGCTATCTGGATTTGGGTAAAGGAGAACCTGGAGAGGCTTGGGGGAGTCGCTGCGGGGGGGCGGAGCTGTTGGCCGAGGTTGGAGTAGCCAGGCGGAAGGCATGGCCATCTGTTGAGAAATGCTTGTTGAAGTTTTCGATAATCATGGATTTATCGGTGGTGACCGTGTTACCTAGCCTCAGTGCAGTGGGCAGCTGGGAGGAGGTGCTCTTGTTCTCCATGGACTTCACAGTGTCCCAGAACTTTTTGGAGTTGGAGCAACAGGATGCAAATTTCTGCCTGAAGAAGCTGGCCTTAGCTTTCCTGACTGACTGCATGTATTGGTTCCTGACTTCCCTGAACAGTTGCATATCGCGGGGACTATTCGATGCTATTGCAGTCCGCCACAGGATGTTTTTGTGCTGGTCGAGGGCAGTCAGGTCTGGAGTGAACCAAGGGCTGTATCTGTTCTTAGTTCTGCGTTTTTTTAACGGAGCGTGCTTATCTAAAATGGTGAGGAAGTTACTTTTAAAGAATGACCAGGCATCCTCAACTGACGGGATGAGGTCAATGTCCTTCCAGGATACCCGGGCCAGGTCGATTAGAAAGGCCTGCTCACAGAAGTGTTTTAGGGAGCGTTTGACAGTGATGAGGGGTGGTCGTTTGACTGCGGCTCCGTAGCGGATACAGGCAATGAGGCAGTGATCGCTGAGATCCTGGTTGAAGACAGCAGAGGTGTATTTGGAGGGCCAGTTGGTCAGGATGACGTCTATGAGGGTGCCCTTGTTTACAGATTTAGGGTTGTACCTGGTGGGTTCCTTGATGATTTGTGTGAGATTGAGGGCATCTAGCTTAGATTGTAGGACTGCCAGGGTGTTAAGCATATCCCAGTTTAGGTCACTTAACAGAACAAACTGAAGCTAGATGGGGGGCGATCAATTCACAAATGGTGTCCAGGGCACAGCTGGGAGCTGAGGGGGGTCGGTAGCAGGCGGCAACAGTGAGAGACTTATTTCTGGAGGGAGTAGTTTTTTAAATTAGTAGTTCGAACTGTTTGGGTATGGATCTGGAAAGTATGACATTACTTTGCAGGCTATTTCTGCAGTAGACTGCAACTCCTCCCCCTTTGGCAGTTCTATCTTGATGGAAAATGTTATAGTTGGGTATGGAAATCTCAGAATTTTTGGTGGCCTTTCTGAGCCAGGATTCAGACACGGCAAGGACATCAGGGTTAGCAGAGTGTGCTAAAGCAGTGAGTAAAACAAACTTAGGGAGGAGGCTTCTGATGTTGACATGCATGAAACCAAGGCTTTTTCGATCACAGAAGTCAACAAATGAGGGTGCCTGGGGACATGCAGGGCCTGGGTTTACCTCCACATCACCCGCGGAACAGAGGAGGAGTAGTATGAGGGTGCGGCTAAAGGCTGGTCGCCTAGAGCGTTGGGGACAGAGAATAAAAGGAGCACATTTCTGGGCATGGTAGAATATATTCATGGCATAATGCGCAGACAGGGGTATGGTGGGGTGCGGGTGCAGCGGAGGTAAGCCCAGGCACTGGGTGATGATGAGAGAGGCTATATCTCTGGACATGCTGGTTGTAATGGGTGAGGTCACCGCATGTGTGGGAGGTGGGACAAAGGAGGTATCAGGGGTATAAAGTGTGGAACGAGGGGCTCCATTGTAAACTAAAACAATGTTAACTAACCTGAACAACAGTATACAAGGCATATTAACATATGAGAGAGACATACAGCGAGGCATACAGTAATCACAGGTGTTGAATTGGGAGAGCTAGCTAAAACAGTAGGTGAGACAACAACAGCTAATCACCGAGCACAACAACAGCAGGTAATTTTCATCACAGGTACACTTAAACTATGATAGACAAAATGAGGAAAAGAAATCCAGAAAATCACATTGTAGGATTTTTAAGGAATTTATTTGCAAATGATGGTGGAAAATATGTATTTGGTCAATTTAATTTTTAATTTTAATTAAATTTTACCTTTATTTTACTAGGCAAGTCAGTTAAGAACAAATTCTTATTTTCAATGACGGCCTAGGAACAGTGGGTTAACTGCCTGTTCAGGGGCAGAACGACAGATTTGTCAATAACAAAAGTTTATCTCAATACTTTGTTATATACCCTTTGTTGGCAATGACAGAGGTCAAACGTTTTCTGTAAGTCTTCACAAGGTTTTCACACATTGTTGATGGTATTTTGGCCCATTCCTCCATGCCGATCTCCTCAAGAGCAGTGATGTTTTGGGGCTGTTGCTGGGCAACACGGATTTTCAACTCCCTCCAAAGATTTTCTATGGGGTTGAGATCTGGAGACTGGCTAGGCCACTCCAGGACCTTGAAATGCTTCTTACGAAGCCACTCCTTCGTTGCCCGGGCGGTGTGTTTGGGATCATTGTCATGCTGAAAGACCCAGCCACGTTTCACCTTCAATGCCCTTACTGATGGAAGGAGGTTTTCACTCAAAATCTCACGATACATGGCCCCATTCATTCTTTCCTTTACACGGATCAGTTGTCCTGGTCCCTTTGCAGAAAAACAGGCCCAAAGCATGATGTTTCCACCCCTATGTTTCACAGTAGGTATGGTGTTCTTTGGATGCAACTCAGCATTCTATGTCCTCCAAACACGACGAGTTGAGTTTTTACCAAAAAGTTTTATTTTGGTTTCATCTGACCATATGACATTCTCCCAATCTTCTTCTGGATCATCTAAATGCTCTCTAGAAAAACTTCAGACGGGCCTGGACATGTACTTGCTTAAGCAGGGGGACACGTCTGGCACTGCAGGATTTGAGTCCCTGGCGGCGTAGTGTGTTACTGATGGTAGGCTTTGTTACTTTGGTCCCAGCTCTCTGCAGGTCATTCACTAGGTCCCCCCGTGTGGTTCTGGGATTTTTGCTCACCGTTCTTGTGATCATTTTGACCCCACGGGGTGAGATCTTGCATGGAGCCCCAGATCGAGGGAGATTATCAGTGGTCTTGTATGTCTTCCATTTCCTAATAATTGCTCCCACAGTTGATTTCTTCAAACCAAGCTGCTTACCTATTGCTGATTCAGTCTTCCCAGCCTGGGGCAGGTCTACAATTTTGTTTCTGGTGTCCTTTGACAGCTCTTTGGTCTTGGCCTTAGTGGAGTTTGGAGTGTCACTGTTTGAGGTTGTGGACAGGTGTCTTTTATACTGATAACAAGTTCAAACAGGTGCCATTAATACAGGTAACGAGTGGAGGACAGAGGAGCCTCTTAAAGAAGAAGTTACAGGTCTGTGAGAGACAGAAATCTTGCTTGTTTGTCGGTGACCAAATACTTATTTTCCACCATAATTTGCAAATAAATTCATTCAAAATCCTACAATGTGATTTTCTGGATTTTTTTTCTCCTCATTTTGTCTGTCATAGTTGAAGTGTACCTATGATGAAAATGACAGGCCTCTCTCATCTTTTTAAGTGGGACAACTTGCACAATTGGTGGCTGACTAAATACTTTTTTGCCCCACTGTGTATTTCGCAATAATAAACATTGAGGCCTATGGATTTTGAAAAGTATTGTTTTCTCTTTATTCAATGCTTTTCCACCCGCCGTCCCTTCACGCACAGAATATTTCATTATCCTAAACACGCCTGCGCCGACTGCGGGTTATGATTCAAGGCGCGCATCACTAGTGTATCTTATCTGCTCATAGATCTCTGGTTTCTTCACCCGCAGGCCGTTTGCCAGTGCTGCAAGAGTCTAAATCTTCAGGAGGGTGTCGAGAGTGAGCTTCTTCCCGAGGCTTCTTCTTCCTCCTCCTCTTCTTCCTCTTCTTCTTCTTCAGGGCGGCCCCCACAATTCTGAACACCATCTTGAACACCAACGTTGTTCCGGTTCCGGTTGGAGCGAGCGGTCGCATTCGCACTTCGCTCTGCAGGTTGTATAACTTTTTCATTACATTTCATTACAGTACAACGGTTGATTTGTCTAATCTTAGCAATTCTTCTTAGCTAGCTACATAGCCGTCCTTGTATCAGAGATAATTGCATAATTATCGTATTTCGTCGCCCTAACGTAGCCTTCACTGCTATTCGCCCAGGAGCTAGCAACGCTAGCTAACGCACACAGATTAGCATCACTGTAGTGCTATTCACTCAACTGTACGACTTGATTAGTTTACTGTTAGCTAGCTACATAATCTTAGCCATTCTTCTTAGCTAGCTACATAGCCGTCCTTGTATCAGAGATAATTGCATTAATTATCGTATTTCGTATTTCGTCGCCCTAACGTAGCCTTCACTGCTATTCGCCCAGGAGCTAGCAACGCTAGCTAACGCACACAGATTAGCATCACTGTAGTGCTATTCACTCAACTGTACGACTTGATTAGTTCAGTGTTAGCTAGCTACATAGCTGTCTTTGTTTCCAAGATAATTGTGTAGTTTAGTGTGTGTAGCCTTGGAGTGATTATCTTAATTCACTGAGGTTCGCTAGCCAGCTATTTGTCGTCCTTAACGTAGGAGACTCTGCTAGCTAGCCAACAGCTAACAGCTAACAGCTAGCCAACGTCACCACACGTTTACTGATTCGAATTCAATCACCGGTCAGGGAGTATCACATTTTTCATTTCATTACAGTACAACGGTTTGATTTGTTTGATCGTAGCTAGCTACATAGCTAGCTACATAGCCGTCTTTGTTTCAAAGATAATTGTGTAGTCTAGACCGATTTCCTAGGTTAGCTAGCCAGCTATTGTCGTTCTTTTAACTCAACGTAACGTAAACAACACTGCTAGCTAGCCAGCTAGCCCCGAACAGCAGCACTGTAGAAATTATTACACTCAACGGAACGACTTGATTAGTGTAGTGTCAACAACGCAGCTACTGCCAGCTAGCCTACTTTAGCAGTACTGTATCATTTTAATCATTTTAGTCAATAGATTCTTGCTACGTAAGCTTAACTTTCTGAACATTCGAGACGTGTAGTCCGCTTGTCATTCCAATTTCCTTGCATTAGCGTAGCCTTTTCTGTAGCCTGTCAACTATGTGTCTGTCTATCCCTGTTCTCTCCTCTCTGCACAGACCATACAAACGCTCCACACCGCGTGGCCGCGACCACCCTAACCTGGTGGTCCCAGCGCGTACGACCCACGTGGAGTTCCAGGTCTCTGGTAGCCTCTGGAACTGCCAATCTGCGGCCAACAAGGCAGAGTTCATCTCAGCCTATGCCTCCCTCCAGTCCCTTGACTTCTTGGCACTGACGGAAACATGGATCACCACAGATAACACTGCTACTCCTACTGCTCTCTCCTCGTCCGCCCACGTGTTCTCGCACACCCCGAGAGCTTCTGGTCAGCGGGGTGGTGGCACCGGGATCCTCATCTCTCCCAAGTGGTCTTTCTCTCTTTCTCCCCTTACCCATCTGTCTATTGCCTCCTTTGAATTCCATGCTGTCACAGTTACCAGCCCTTTCAAGCTTAACATCCTTATCATTTATCGCCCTCCAGGTTCCTCGGAGAGTTCATCAATGAGCTTGATGCCTTGATAAGCTCCTTTCCTGAGGACGGCTCACCTCTCACAGTTCTGGGCGACTTTAACCTCCCCACGTCTACCTTTGACTCATTCCTCTCTGCCTCCTTCTTTCCACTCCTCTCCTCTTTGACCTCACCCTCTCACCTTCCCCCTACTCACAAGGCAGGCAATACGCTTGACCTCATCTTTACTAGATGCTGTTCTTCCACTAACCTCATTGCAACTCCCTCCAAGTCTCCGACCACTACCTTGTATCCTTTTCCCTCTCGCTCTCATCCAACACTTCCCACACTGCCCCTACTCGGATGGTATCGCGCCGTCCCAACCTTCGCTCTCTCCCCCGCTACTCTCTCCTCTTCCATCCTATCTTCTCTTCCCTCTGCTCAAACTTTCTCCAACCTATCTCCTGATTCTGCCTCCTCAACCCTCCTCTCCTCCCTTACTGCATCCTTTGACTCCCTATGTCCCCTATCCTCCAGGCCGGCTCGATCCTCCCCTCCCGCTCCGTGGCTCGACGACTCATTGCGAGCTCACAGAACAGGGCTCCGGGCAGCCGAGCGGAAATGGAGGAAAACTCGCCTCCCTGCGGACCTGGCATCCTTTCACTCCCTCCTCTCTACATTTTCCTCCTCTGTCTCTGCTGCTAAAGCCACTTTCTACCACTCTAAATTCCAAGCATCTGCCTCTAACCCTAGGAAGCTCTTTGCCACCTTCTCCTCCCTCCTGAATCCTCCCCCCTCCCTCCTCCCTCTCTGCAGATGACTTCGTCAACCATTTTGAAAAGAAGGTCGATGACATCCGATCCTCGTTTGCTAAGTCAAACGACACTGCTGGTTCTGCCCACACTGCCCTACCCTATGCTCTGACCTCTTTCTCCCTCTCTCTCCAGATGAAATCTCGCGTCTTGTGACGGCCGGCCGCCCAACAACCTGCCCGCTTGACCCTATCCCCTCCTCTCTTCTCCAGACCATTTCCGGAGACCTTCTCCCTTACCTCACCTCGCTCATCAACTCATCCCTGACCGCTGGCTACGTCCCTCCCGTCTTCAAGAGAGCGAGAGTTGCACCCCTTCTGAAAAAACCTACACTCGATCCCTCCGATGTCAACAACTACAGACCAGTATCCCTTCTCTCTTTTCTCTCCAAAACTCTTGAGCGTGCCGTCCTTGGCCAGCTCTACCGCTATCTCTCTCAGAATGACCTTCTTGATCCAAATCAGTCAGGTTTCAAGACTAGTCATTCAACTGAGACTGCTCTTCTCTGTATCACGGAGGCGCTCCGCACTGCTAAAGCTAACTCTCTCTCCTCTGCTCTCATCCTTCTAGACCTATCGGCTGCCTTCGATACTGTGAACCATCAGATCCTCCTCTCCACCCTCTCCGAGTTGGGCATCTCCGGCGCGGCCCACGCTTGATTGCGTCCTACCTGACAGGTCGCTCCTACCAGGTGGCGTGGCGAGAATCTGTCTCCTCACCACGCGCTCTCACCACTGGTGTCCCCAGGGCTCTGTTCTAGGCCCTCTCTTATTCTCGCTATACACCAAGTCACTTGGCTCTGTCATAACCTCACATGGTCTCTCCTATCATTGCTATGCAGACGACACACAATTAATCTTCTCCTTTCCCCCTTCTGATGACCAGGTGGCGAATCGCATCTCTGCATGTCTGGCAGACATATCAGTGTGGATGACGGATCACCACCTCAAGCTGAACCTCAGCAAGACGGAGCTCCTCTTCCTCCCGGGGAAGGACTGCCCGTTCCATGATCTCGCCATCACGGTTGACAACTCCATTGTGTCCTCCTCCCAGAGCGCTAAGAACCTTGGCGTGATCCTGGACAACACCCTGACGTTCTCAACTAACATCAAGGCGGTGTCCCGTTCCTGTAGGTTCATGCTCTACAACATCCGCAGAGTACGACCCTGCCTCACACAGGAAGCGGCGCAGGTCCTAATCCAGGCACTTGTCATCTCCCGTCTTGATTACTGCAACTCGCTGTTGGCTGGGCTCCCTGCCTGTGCCATTAAACCCCTACAACTCATCCAGAACGCCGCAGCCCGTCTGGTGTTCAACCTTCCCAAGTTCTCTCACGTCACCCCGCTCCTCCGCTCTCTCCACTGGCTTCCAGTTGAAGCTCGCATCCGCTACAAGACCATGGTGCTCGCCTACGGAGCTGTGAGGGGAACGGCACCTCAGTACCTCCAGGCTCTGATCAGGCCCTACACCCAAACAAGGACACTGCGTTCATCCACCTCTGGCCTGCTCGCCTCCCTACCACTGAGGAAGTACAGTTCCCGCTCAGCCCAGTCAAAACTGTTCGCTGCTCTGGCCCCCAATGGTGGAACAAACTCCCTCACGACGCCAGGACAGCGGAGTCAATCACCACCTTCCGGAGACACCTGAAACCCCACCTCTTCAAGGAATACCTAGGATAGGGTAAGTAAGGGTAAGTAATCCTTCTCACCCCCTTCTCACCCCCCCAACAAGATTTAGATGCAAGTGGCTGTTCCACTGGTTGTCATAAGGTGTATGCACCAATTTGTAAGTCGCTCTGGATAAGAGCGTCTGCTAAATGACTTAAATGTAATGTAAATGTAAATCTCGTTTATGCTATCAGCAGGGCTTTCTTGGGGCTGGGCAGTCTTATTATCAATTGCCTTCTCATCTAAGGTTGATGTAATCTTCTCATCATTGGCCATTTTGGCCTTCTATAGCACAAACCAGTTGATGCAGCTGTCCATGCCTGATAGATTCATGACGACATCAGGCGGTGCCCACAGTTTTAAAGGTTTTGGAGAGTGAGTTATAATGCTATCCATTACCTCATACCAGTAGGCTATGACTTTTCAAACACGTTATCTTTTGCTGGTGTCTTTCATTTTCTTTCATTTCATTTTTTACAATCTTTTGTGTGGGATGTTTAAGTGCATGGAATATAATTTGTCTATGGGGCTAGGCGGCTAGGGCTATTTACAGGGCTGAAAGAAACAAATGGATAACAAGATTGAACGTTACAAATCTATTTTATCTGACTGTAGGCTGTTGTTAATCAGTGGTGGAAAAAGTACCCAATCATCATACTTGAGTAAAAGTAAAGATACCTTAATAGAAAATGACTCAAGTCACCCAGTAAAATACTATTTGAGTAAAAGTCTAAAAGTATTTGGTTTTAAATATACTTAAGTATCAAAAGTAAACGTACAGACTGCACCATGTTCTTTTTTTATTAATTTACGGATAGCCAGGGGCACACTCCAACACTCAGACATCATTTACATATGTTTAGAATCAGGCAGATCAGAGTCAATAGGGATGACCGGGGATGTTCTCTTGATGAGAGCATGAATTGGACTATTTTCCTGTCCTGCTAAGCATTCAAAATGTAATGAAAGACAAGGCATAAAGTAAAAGTTGTATTTAAATGAGCAAAAACAGCCCAAAATAACTATACTCCCAAGCCTCCTGCTGTCATCAAACTGTTGTCTTTATCCAATCCATTAAGAGTAGATAAGGATTTATGAGATGATAGTTGGAAATGTAATTCGATTTCCATTTCTATTGCTTAAGTGCTTGAAATGTAGCAATGAATCTCTCAAACCTCTAGGTGGCATGCTCCCTCCTTGTTACAGCTGTACAGCTGATGGTCATACAATGGGGATACGCTGTTGAGTGGCCAACAGAAAGCGAGAGGGAGACAGACACCAGGGGTGTAGGGCAGAGGAGGCTGGTGGGATGAGCTACAGGATGAAGGGCTCATTGTAAAGTCTGGAATGGCATTTTGGAACGGAGTCAAACATGTTGTTTCCATATGTTTGACATGTTTGACACCGTTCCATTGATTCCATTCCAGCCATTACAATGAGCTCGTCATCCTATCGCTCCTCCCACCAGCCTCCTCTGGTGTATGGGAGTGGGAGTGGGAGTGGGAGAGGAGAGGAGATGGAAGGAGAGGAGAGGAGCTATTGCAGTAACTCACTGGTAATGGCCAGCACAAGGTCTGAAAGAAGAGATCCTGTTGACCAACCATCAGCCCATCGATTGATGGCCAGAGGCCCCTGACCTGATCCTCTCCCTTCCATCCTCTCCCTATTCTCCCCTCTCCTGCCCTCATTTCCCCTAGGAAAGCTGGGCTTTCACTCCTGCAGTGTGGCTCCTCCAAAAAAAAGAGGGCCTCATTTATTTTTTTATTTAAGCTGGGAGAGAGGAAATGGAAAGGGGAAGGAGGGAACAGAAGATGGCGGAAGAGGGATGCAAGAGGAAGGGTGAGAGAGAGCGAGAGAGAACGGGGGAGGGGGTGGGGGGGGAGCATGTACTCACCTTAAAAATGACATGAAAGTGAAATGGCCAGGTTAGCCCCTCTTGACCCCATGACCCTGGACTAGTGATATCCACTCAACACAACCAAACATCTCCAGGGTATTGGCATATTTGTTGAAAAAAAGACAATCATCCTCTCACTTCATATGTATTGACCATATGTCCAGCGGTGTTAGGTTCCCCATCATACACATGTAAACCACACACACACACACACACACACACACACACACACACACACACACACACACACACACACACACACACACACACACACACACACACACACACACACACACACACACACACACACACACACACACACACACACACAATCTGTGTGTACAAGGAGAGGAAATAATAGCTGTCCCCAGGCTCTTCCTTTCTCATCTAGACCTCTGAGGTCATCAAGATGAGACAGTAACCATCAGAGGGCAGATGTTATAATCCGAGGAAGCACTTTCATCTCCTCTGTAAATATGTGTGTCCCATCTGATAATGACACCGACACACACTTGAGCTGCTTGCCCTCGTGCCCGGGTCCTCACTTAGTGGTGACCCTAAAGGCAGACAGAGGAAGAGAGGGAAATGCATAATATCCTGAGACCTAACCATAGGTGACGACCTCTTCTCCCTGACAGGCTTAGACTAGCTGGCGGACTCTCCCTTGGGAGTCTCCCTGAGCAACACCAATATTGACCCATGTCATGGGATCGCTTCATGATGATGGCGATGGGTAATGTGTTTTGTCATTTCTCTAATTCCCTCCAAAGTACACGATGAATGGTGAAGTGTCAATGGGGAATTGTGTGAATAAACAGAATTAGATGACATTACAAGATATTGTGTGGGGGGGGGGGGTTCTCATAGTGGCAGTGTTAAATAGATGATCGTATGGTTTCCATAGCAAGAGTGCAAAGACCAAGCTCCTATTAACTTAAATGCTGGTTACATTCTATCAGACTGCCAGCTCCAGTTGAGACCAGTTCAGAA
Organism: Oncorhynchus keta; assembly: GCF_023373465.1. Classification (NCBI taxonomy): domain Eukaryota; kingdom Metazoa; phylum Chordata; class Actinopteri; order Salmoniformes; family Salmonidae; genus Oncorhynchus; species Oncorhynchus keta. The sequence continues at coordinate 32,195,763 of NC_068443.1, forward strand.
TTATGAAGATAAACAACTGAAGTCCCAAATACAACTTTTGTCTGTTCACCATACATGTTTTTCATGTCTTTTTTTACCTTATAAAAAGAACCCTCGAATTATCCCATTCTTCTGAGTGATGTAGTAGGATGAAGAATGCAACCATTGAGTCCCTGCCTGAGCATGCGGCCCCTTTGACGTCCAGTTGGGCTTAACATTTGGCAAAGGGAGGGGTGTAAGGAGGGGGGAGAGGGGCGAAGAGGATTAGTGAAACAAAGGGATCCTTCTCTGTCATCAAAGAGGATCTTCTCCTGGCTCATCCCCTGCTCTCTGGCGGCAGGTTTTATTTTCCAAGGGAGGGAGTGGTGGCTGGTGGAGAGAGGAATGGAGGGAGGGAATGAGAGAGGACAGAGAGGAGGGGGGAGTACCGATTTCAAAGTAATCTTTGACTTTAAGCCCTGCAGTCTCTCCCAAACGAAGCCCCCTGTCCCAGACACCATGATGTCTATGGCTCCCCAATGGCAGCCCAGTGGCCTGCCAGCCGCCCTCTCTTCCTTCTCACGCTTTTGTCACGGTGACATTTAAGTGGCATTTTTCACCGACAAGATGACCAAATGAAGGAGCTCCTTTGAGGGACCTGAATGAGACAGGCTTTAACTTTTCAGCCCGGTGTCTCCTCTTAAAACAACACCAAACGGGAAACAAAAACACACTTTGTAGCCAGAATTCTTTTAGGCATGTTCGATATCAGACTCAGTCAGAGAGAAAAGAGGAATGAAAGGAGTTTGGGCTTCAGTTATTCCTTGAAGTCAATGGAGATATATGATATGGAAATAGATGGAGATGTATTGTTTAATATTTGTTATGAATCGTGATTGTTTGACTTAACATTTGTTTCACACAGACTACAAAGATCAACAAATTGTGTTTTCACTTCAGCAAGTTGAAAATCGCCACCATTTACCTCCCAAACATGGACAAGAAACTTTGCTAACAAGTCACAGTCATACCAACACTTTTTATGTAATATTTGTACACACACACACACACACACACACACACACACACACACACACACACACACACACACACACACACACACACACACACACACACACACACACACACACACATACATAGGGAGAGAGTTAGAGAGCGAGAGAGAAAGATATATATATATATAGGATATATATATATATATATATATATATATATATATATATAGAGAGAGAGAGAGAGAGAGAGAGAGAGAGAGAGAGAGAGAGAGAGAGAGAGAGAGAGAGAGACCGAGAGAGATCCCTTTCCATGGTCTCATTAATATTGCACTAGTTGTAACAGCAGCAGAGCCATGAGCCATGAGGCCACAGTGATATGGGCTGCTGTAGAGTTAGGAAAATGTTGCGGTCTTTTTTCATTCAAACATCTGACTTTCCCCTCACACAAAACATAGTCCAATAATTTGGGAAGAGAATGGATCCATGCAAATTCATGAAAAAAAAACACATTACACTGAAACAACATTGTTCCAGATGACAAAATATCCATCAGAAAAATCCTGTAGGGGAGCATTGTATCTCTGAAGATCTGACACAATTCCATCAGATGAACTTTTGAGTAGTGCTGAGGTCCTAGCCTACTACTCCTCCTATATTGTCTAAGATCTTTATTACACCCTTTGTTCTGACCTCCTACTCCTCAGTTTTAAGGCGGACTTTATTTGCTCACATACCCTTAGGGTCATCAGCCTATATCTCCACTATGGTCTCCACAGGCCCAGGCAACCCCATGGTGAACTGAGGTAGAGTTAATCCCAAATGAGATGAGGTTGTGACTACTGTAGGAGGGGCCAGATCTCGCTGTTATTAGCCTGGCTACATTGGGGGTGGTGGAGCTAGTTGAGTTGAAAGATGTTATACTTATACTCTTTAATCCCAGCCTCAGGCTATAAACTACACACAGATACATGCAGTATAATGGCACCAGAGGAGATGGCTGCCGTTTTACGGTCTCCTAACCAATTGTGCTAATGTGTGTGTTTTTTCATGTTATTTGTAACTTATTTTCTACTTAATATTTCTGCCACTGTCTCTCTTGACCGAAAATAGCTACTAGATATTAGGACAGCAATTGCTCACCTCGTACTGGACAAATATCTTTTCTTCAACGAGTCGGACACAAATGATTTACTTCAGACACCCGACAAGGCCTATATCCCAGTGATTCGCATGAGAAAGAGACAGAGATATTGGAGACGTAGGTTGGGGTGCCTTGTAAGGATCCAAAGGCGAGTAGGTAATCTGCATCTACCATCAGTCCTATTAGCCAACGTACAATCATTGGATAACAAAATAGACAAACTACGATCACAAATATCCTGCATTAAAAACTGTAATATCTTGTGTTTCACAGAGTCGTGGCTGAACGATGACATGGATAGCATAGAGCTGGCTGGGTTTTCTGTGCTTCGGCAAGATAGAACAGCTGTCTCCAGAAAGACAAGATGTGGCGTTCTGTGTCTATTTGTAAATAACAGCTGTTGCACGAAATCTCATAGTAAGGAAGTCTCAAGGTTTTGCTCGCCTGAGGTAGAGTATCTCATGATAAGCTGTAGACCACACTATCTACCTAGAGAGTTTTCATCTATATTCTTCGTAGCTGTTTATTTACCACCCAAACCGATGCTGCTACTAAGACCGCACTCGATGAGTATATGGCCATAAGCAAACAGGAAAACACTCATCCAGAGGTGGTGCTTATAGTGGCCGGGGACTTTAATGCAAGGAAACTTAGATACGTTTTACTTAATTTCTACCAGCATATTAAATGTCCAACCAGAGGAAAAAACTCTAGACCACATTTACTCCACACACAAAGACGTGTACAAAGCTCTCCCTTGCCCTCCATTTGGCAAATCTGACCATTCTATCGTCCTGATTCCTGCTTACAAGCAAAAACTAAAACAGGAAGCACCAGTGACTCAGTCAATAAAGAAGTGGTCAGATGACACAGGTACTAAACTACAGGACTGTTTGGGAGCACAGACTGGAATATGTTCTGGGATTCTTCTGATGGCTTTGAGGAGTACACCACATCAGTCACTGGCTTCATCAGTAAGTGCATCGATGACGTCGTCCCCACAGTGACTGTACATACATACCACAACCAGAAGCCATGGATTACAGACAACATCCGCACTGAGCTAAAGGGTAGAGCTGCTGCTTTCAAGGAGAGGGACTCTAACCTGGAAGCGTATAAGAAATCCTGCTATGCCCTCCAACGAACCATCAACCAGGCAAAGCGTCAATACAAGACTAAGATTGAATCTTACTACACCGGCTCCGACGCTTGTTGGATGTGGCAGCACTGAAGCATGCATGAGAGCATCAGCTGTTCCGGACGTCTGTTTGATCACGCTCTCTGTAGCCGATGTGAGTAAGACCTTTGAACAGGTGAACATTCACAAGGTCGCAGGGCCAGATAAATTACCAGGACGTGTACTCTGAGCATGGGCTGACCAACTGGAAAGTGTCCTCCCTGACATTTTCAACCTCTCCCTGACTGAGTCTGTAATACCAACATGTTTCAAGCAGACCACCATAGTCCCTGTGCCCAAGAACACTAAGGTAACCTGCCTAAATAACTACTGACCCGTAGCACTCATGTCTGTAGCCATGAAGTGCTTTGAAAGGCTGATCATTGCTCACATCAACACCATTATCCCAGAAACCCTAGACCCACTCCAATTTGCATACCGCCCCAACAGATCAACAGATGATGCAATCTCTATTGCACTCCACACTGCCCTTTCCCACGTGGACAAAAGGAACACCTATGTGAGAATGCTATTCATTGACTACAGCTCAGCGTTCAACACCATAGTGCCCTCAAAGCTCATCACTAAGCTAAGAACTCTGGGACTAAACACCTCCCTCTGCAAGTGGATCCTGGACTTCCTGGTGGGCCGCCCCCAGGTGGTAAGGGTAGGTAACAACACATCTGCCACGCTGATCCTCAACACGGGGGCCCCTCAGGGGTATGTGCTCAGTCCCCTCCTGAACTCCCCGTTCATTCATGACTGCATGGCCAGGCACGACTCCAACACCATCATTAAGTTTGCCGACAACACAGCAGTGGTAGGCCTGATCACTGATAACGATGAGAGAGCCTATAGGGATGAGGTCAAAGACCTGGTTGTGTGGAGCCAGGATAACATGCTCTCCCTCAACGTGATCAAGACAAAGGAGATAATAGTGGACTACAGGAAAATGAGGACCGAGCACGCCCCTATTCTCATCTACAGGCTGTAGTGTCCACATCAACAACATATGATCATGGTCCAAACACACTAAGACAGTCGTGAAGAGGACACGACAAAGCTTATTTACCCCTCAGGAGACTGAAAAGAATTGGCATGGGTCCTCAGATTCTTAAAAAAGTTATACAGCTGCACCATCGAGAGCATCCTGATTGGTTGCATCACTGCCTGGTATGGCAACTGCTTGGCCTCCGACCGCATGGCACTACAAAGGGTAGTGCATACGGCCCAGCGTATCACTGGGGCCACGCTTCCTGCCATCCAGGACGACTATACCAGGCTGTGTCAGAGGAAGGCCCTAAAAATGTCAAAGACCCCAGCCACCCTAGTCATAGACTGTTCTCTCTGCTAACGCACGGCAAGCGGTACCGGAGCGCCAAGTCTAGGTCCAAAAGGCTTCTTAACAGCTTCTACCCCCCAAGCCATAAGATTCCTGAACAGCTAATCAAATGCCTACCCAGACTATTTGCATTGCCCCCCCCTTTACGCTCCTGCTACTCTGTTTATTATCTATGCATAGTCACTTTAACTCTACCTATATGCACATATTACCTCAATTACCTCAACTCACCTGTGCCCCCTCAAATTGACTCTGTACCGGTACCCCGCCCTACTGTTATTTTACTGCTGCTCTTTAATTATTATAATTTTTTATTTTTTTACTTAACACCAATTTTTCTTAAAACTGCATTGTTGGTTAAGGGCTTGTAAGTAAGAATGTTACTGAATGTTACCTGTTGTATTCGGCGCATGTGACAAATAACATTTGATTTGATACATGAACATGCATGCACACACATCACACAGCTTTCTTTACAACATCCCACAGAGTATGCCACACACACACACTTCCTTCAGAGGCTCGGTCAGAATCTTAACACTTAACCTGTACTTTGACCCAACACTCCAAGCTGACAGGGAGGCTGACTGACATCATGATAATGATCTGTACCTGAGGTTCACCTATCAAAGAGATGGCTACTCAGCACTGTGATATTGGCAAAATACAATATTAAGAACATCAATGAAAGCATACAATTATGTCTTAAAGTCTTTATTCAAAGTATGGTGTTAATTTACCTCGAAATTGTCAGATACAACCTAATATTAGATATGAATTTGAATAATCAGTTGTGTGGTTTCATTCCCATTGATAAGGATGGCTGATGGAGTGTTTCTCTTTGTGTGTGTGTGTATGTGTGTGGGGTGTGTGCGTGCGTGAATGTGTGCACATTTATACATACAGTTGAAGTCGGAAGTTTACATATATAGGTTGGAGTCATTAAAACTCGTTTCTCAACCACTCCACAAATTTCTTGTTAACAAACTATAGTTTTGGCAAGTTGTTTAGGACATCTACTTTGTGCATGACACAAGTCATTTTTCCAACAATTGTTTACAGACAGATTATTTCACTTATAATTCACTATATCACAATTCCAGTGGGTCAGAAGTTTACATACACTAAGTTGACTGTGCCTTTAAACAGCTTGGACAATTCCAGAAAATTATGTAATGGCTTCAGAAGCTCCTGAAAGGCTCATTTACATCATTTGAGTCAATTGGAGGTGAACCTGTGGATGCATTTCAAGGCCTACCTTAAAACTCAGTTCCTCTTCGCTTGACATTATGGGAAAATCAAAAGAAATCAGCCAAGACTCCCCATGTGTAGTTGCAAACCGTAGCCTGGCTTTTTTTATGCCGGTTTTGGAGCAGTGGCTTCTTCCTTGCTGAGCGGCCTTTCAGGTTATGTCGATATAGGACTCGTTTTACTGTGGATATAGATACTTTTGTACCTGTTTCCTCCAGCAACTTCACAAGGTCCTTTGCTGTTGTTCTGGGATTGATTTGCACTTTTCGCACAAAGGACATTAATCTCTAGGAGACAGAACGCGGCAGCATCTCTGGTCCCATCATCTCTCTTTTTCTCGCCCTCCTGGTTTTGACCCTCGCCTGTCCTGACTCTGAGCCTGCCTGACCACTCTGCATGCCCCTGACCCTGAGCCTGAGCCTGCCTGCTGACCGGTACCTTCGCCCCCACCTCTGGTTTACTGACCCCTACCTGCCTTGACCTGTCTATTGCCTGCCCCTGTTGAATTATTAAACCATTGTTAATTCGACCTTCTCTGCATCTGGGTCTTACCTTCATACCTGATAGAATTCATGGTCGATTTGCTGCAAAGAAACCACTACTAAAGGCACCAATAAGAAGAAGAGACTTGCTTGGGCCAAGAAACACAAGCAATGGACATTAGACCAGTGGAAATCTCTCCTTTTTGGTTCCAACCACCATGTCTTTGTGAGACGCAGAGTAGGTGAACGGATCATCTCTGCATGTGTGGTGTGATGGTGTGGGGTAGCTTTGCTGATAAAACTGTCTGTGATTTATTTAGAATTCAAAGCACACTAAACCAGCATGGCTACCACAGCATTCTGCAGTGATACGCCATCCCATCTGGTTTGCTCTTAGTTTGACTATCATTTGTTTTTCAACAGGACAATGACCCAAAACACACCTCCAGGCTGTGTAAGGGCTATTTGACCAAGAAGGAGAGTGATGGAGTGCTGCATCAGATGACCTGGCCTCCACAATCACCCGACCTCAACTCATTTGAGATGGTTTGGGATGTGTTGGACCACAAAGTGAAGGAAAAGCAGTCAACAAGTGCTCAGCATATGTGGGAACTCCTTCAAGACTGTTGGAAAAGCATTCCAGGTGAAGCTGGTTGAGAGAATGCCAAGAGTGTGCAAAGCTATCATCAAGGCTTTGAAGAATCTAAAATCTAAAATACATTTTGATTTGTTTAACAGTTTTTGGTTACTACATGATTCCATATGTGTTATTTCATAGTTTGGATGTATTCACTATTATTCTACAATTTATTCATTTTTAATAAATTAGCAAAAATTTCTAAAAACCTCTTTTTTCTTTGTCATTATGAGGTATTTATTGAGTGTAGATTGATGAGGAAAAAAGTAAAGGGTTCTTAATAATTTCCAAAGGCACTGTATCTACAACACAAAATCCATGTGTATATGTGTGTTGTAGTGCGTATGTTAAGTTTGTGGTCATACGCACATCCTTAAAAACACAAGTGCTAGACTAATGAAGAATACTAGTATAGAACAAGAAGGCATGCACCGTGTTAAAGCTCCCAATTCACCGATTTATTGACAACGTTTCGATCCGCAACCAATCTTCTTCCGGACAAACAAACTGAGTGGTGACATCCCAAAAAATACACATTTCACCCAACATGGCCATTACGGACATGACACATGGTGGATGCAAAAACAATTTGTGTATCTCTAATCATTTAATAACAATGAGATAGGTACATGTAGTAGTTCCAGAAAAGAATATATATTTACAAAAAGTGGGTAACCTGGAAGGCAAGACCAATCAAAGTGACATATTCATGTAAGAAATGGTCTGATATCAAACTCTTGGTTCAGACCTCTAGGAGACATGGTACACAAATGGTGAATCCAATACAATTCTCTTCTGAATACTAGATGATCAGTATGTCCACCTCTCCTAGGAGTCTTAACATGTTCGATGCCATTATATCTCAAAGAGCTAATGTTGTGATGAGCCTCCATGAAATGCGTAGCCACAGGGTTTCTCTGGTCAAGGGCCCTGATTGTCGTGTCTTTACTATCATTAACTGAAGACTTCGTTTTTTATCAAAGATTCTCTGTAATTAGCATTTTGTGATGAACTAATCAGGCAAATGTAATTAACTAGGAAGTAGGGGGCACCAAGGAAAATATTCAGATTACAAAGTTATCATTTTCCTAATATAACTTTTCAGATATTTTATTTATGATCGATTAGTCTTCTGATTAATGACTTATTTATTTTACCTCACGTTAGTCTCATTCCAAACGTCGTAAATTGTTGGTTATCTGCACAAACCCAGTCTTCACTATGAGTCATCCATACATCAATTGTCTTAAATCATTTATTTATTAACTAACTAAAGTGCACACGCAAACAAACAAAGTAAATAAGGTTTCAAGAAATGATAGGGGAATGTGCCCCAGTGGGCTAAACCAGCATGGCGGCTTGTTAGACAAAAGGGGAGTGGGGGCTGAGATAAGACAACACACAGTTGATAATTACAACAATTGAAATGTTAATCCTTTGCACATGAACGCTCACTCATTCGGGAATAACTGCAATCAATATATATATTTACGCTCCGTGTGTTGTCGGGGTCTCTGTTGAAAAGTTTGTTTCTGTTGGAGAGTTTGTCCGCCCTCTCTGTCGTGGTTAGAATGGATAGTTCAGAGTGACATTCATTTATGTCGTTATGGATAGATGTTTCGGCGGTTGTCGGTCTTTGCGTTCAATGATACCGAATTCCTAGCTGCAGACTAGTAATTAATATCAAAGACTTGTTCTTATTCGGTCGGTATCGATAGTCTAAGATTTTAACCACGTGGGATGGTTAAAAGATTCAGCAGTCTGGTCTCAAACCTTGGCCCTCTCGTTATCGAGGTAAGCTGGTCTGCAACCTTTGTCCTCTCGTAATGGAGAGAAACATGGTCTGTTGAGAAATTCTCAAAGTGGGGGTTTTATTCGGGAGTTGCAGAAAAGGGCCTGTCCCAGGATGCCAGACCCTAACTGGGCTCATGGGCGGTCCTCTGATTTAGTTAAACTCAAAAGGGAATTGGAGTTTCCTTCATTAAACAGTCCAAAATCACATTACACAATTTTACAAACAGTATCATCCTCACTCATTCATCTTATACAACAATTAGATGTAAACCTCATATCTGAGGCTATTATATAAACAGCATAATGGTAATGTGGTCGTATTGTCTCACATGAGTTTCACCAAATTGTACCAAACGGACCAGTTCGTAGCTGGATTCTTCACCGATCTTTTATACCTTCTCCAGAACATAAATGTTGTTCGGACCTCAAGTTCTGTGAGGTGGAAGAAATTCCTTTGTTCTCTATGAAAATTCACTCTGTCTCTATACTGTGGCCATGAGCAGATAAACTCCTCCAGGAATATACGACCTCTCTCTAACCACAGCAGCCTGTGTGTAGGAGACAGGGAGAGGGGGATGGGGCTTGCTGTACCCAAAGAGGGCAATGGTCTCAAAGTGGGGGTTTTACTCCTGTGTCCTGCTATTCTTGTTTTCTGAGCTTGTTTTGTTTTTCCTACATAGCATAGACCACAAAAACACTTGATCAGGTATATCACATTTTTTTGTGGAACCTTTAATGAAGCCCTTCATCTTAATAGCCTTGCCTTGCGCATTTGTTTGTTCAGTTACATTGGGTACATCCGCCACGTCTATAGTTACAGTCCGACACATTGTCTAGAAAGGCAATACGTGGCACTGGCGGAAGATCAGACCTCATCACCATTGGACTGATGTTGGGGGCGCGTGTGAAGACAACCCGCTGGGGTTCTTTAAACGTCTTTTCCAGTTATGGATCAGTGTTCAAGATGTGCCAGTGTTTTTTAATGATGTGGTCAAACTGTTTAACCAGTGGGGAGCATGGTTTGCTCCCATGATTTGGTAAATAGAGGAAATTTCCACGACATTTGTCTCATCGCTACGACTCCTGTAAGGGCTTGGGAGAGTCGAAGGTTGAAAGTCATGCGTCCTCTGATACACAACCCAACCAAGCCACACTGCGCACCAATGTGTCAGAGTTAGTTATCAAAGTCCATCTTTAATTATATGAGCTCTATCACAATCCTGTGGTAATTCAGTGTCTCTCAGTGAATTCTCTGAGAGCCCCTTCCACATTGCCTTTTGACTTTGAACAGTTCAGTATCTCTAATGAAAAGTTGAGAGTCCCAACACAATGGCAAATGGGATCCTTTATAGCAAAGATACACAGGATAAGACAGCATCGGCATAATTCATTGTTCAGCTTTGTCTCCTCTCTCAACCTCAGAACCATAAACCAATCCTCCATATCAACAGGCATATATCAAATTGTCATTTAGATACAACCAATTCTAAATACAACCAATCCTGGACAAGATCACAGAGACACACTGACTGGCACACAGACATTGTGGAGCAAAAGATATGTTTACACATGATGACACTTTGACCTCTCCCCTCTCTGCGGCCCATGCAACTTAGTCTTGACATAGAGCAGATAACTGCAACCTCGCCACAGTATTATACAAAAATACCATTCTGATGAGAAGTAACTTACACACATTTGATGAATATAAAACATCTTACATATGTTACCAACAAATTCTGATTCTTCCACGACACACGATAGTAGCTACTAAAAACAATTGGATACCACGAAATTGGGGAGACAAACTGGGTAAAAAAATGTTTACAAATTTAAAATAAAAAAATTGTGCAAAAAAGGTATTAGGTGAACAATAGGTCAGTAAAGAAATAAAACAACAGTAAAAAGACAGGATATATACAGTAGCAAGGCTATAAAAGTAGCGAGGCTACATACAGACACCGGTTAGTCAGGCTGATTGAGGTAGTATGTACATGTAGATATGGTTAAAGTGACTATGCATATATGAATGCAGCCATTCCTCTAGGTAATTCCTCTGTCTGAAAATCCATATAGTCGGCTGTGTACTACAAATCATGCATATGCGACTGTATTGGCTAACGGAGAGGCTCTTTTTTAGGGGTGTAGGGTGGAAGCTGTCGCCGCGTAACAGAGAGTTCCTGTCCATCGACTTCCTGTATAGATCCGTGCTAAAATCAACCCCCCTCCCTCTTAATCAAAATGTAATCCGCATCAAAGGTGAGGGTGAATTTCAAATGTTCACTTCTTGTATTAATGAAGGAGTGCAATTGATTAAGATCCTCTGCTGTGCCCTGGAACAGAGTGAATACGTCATCAATGACGCGTTTCCAGAGTCTGATATGGCACAATAATGGATCGTTAAGGATCGGTGACATTTTACTACCCATAGCAGTTCCCTTCTGTTGAATGAACATGTCATTTTCAAACATGAAAAAGTTCTTAGTCAGAACAATCTCAGCAAGTTCAATACACTTAGTGCTAGGGAGTGTGCAAGTGGGTCGTTGACTAAGACAGTGTGCCACTGGGTCGTTGACTAAGACAGTGTGCCAGTGGGTCGTTGACTAAGACAGTGTGCCAGTGGGTCGTTGACTAAGACAGTGTGCCAGTGGGTCGTTGACTAAGACAGTGTGCCAGTGGGTCGTTGACTAAGACAGTGTGCCAGTGGGTCGTTGACTAAGACAGTGTACCAGTGGGTCGTTGACTAAGACAGTGTGCCAGTGGGTCGTTGACTAAGACAGTGTGCCAGTGGGTCGTTGACTAAGACAGTGTGCAAGTGGGTCGTTGACTAAGACAGTGTGCCAGTGGGTCGTTGACTAAGACAGTATGCCAGTGGGTCGTTGACTAAGACAGTGTGCCAGTGGGTCGTTGACTAAGACAGTGTGCCAGTGGGTCGTTGACTAAGACAGTGTGCCAGTGGGTCGTTGACTAAGACAGTGTGCCAGTGGGTCGTTGACTAAGACAGTGTGCCAGTGGGTCGTTGACTAAGACAGTGTGCCAGTGGGTCGTTGACTAAGACAGTGTGCCAGTGGGTCGTTGACTAAGACAGTGTGCCAGTGGGTCGTTGACTAAGACAGTGTGCCAGTGGGTCGTTGACTAAGACAGTGTGCCAGTGGGTCGTTGACTAAGACAGTGTGCCAGTGGGTCGTTGACTAAGACAGTGTGCCAGTGGGTCGTTGACTAAGACAGTGTGCCAGTGGGTCGTTGACTAAGACAGTGTGCCAGTGGGTTGTTGACTAAGACAGTGTGCCAGTGGGTCGTTGACTAAGACAGTGTGCCAGTGGGTCGTTGACTAAGACGGTGTACCAGTGGGTCGTTGACTAAGACAGTGTGCCAGTGGGTCGTTGACTGAGACAGTGTGCCTGTGGGTTGTTGACTAAGACAGTGTGCCAGTGGGTCGTTGACTAAGACAGTGTGCCAGTGGGTCATTGACTAAGACAGTGTGCCAGTGGGTCGTTGACTAAGACAGTGTGCCTGTGGGTCATTGACCAGTGGGTGGGTCGTTGACTAAGACAGTGTGCCAGTGGGTCCTGACGGTGGGGGTCGTTGACTAAGACATTGTGCCTGTGGGTTGTTGACTAAGACAGTGTGCCAGTGGGTCGTTGACTAAGACAGTGTGCCAGTGGGTCGTTGACTAAGACGGTGTACCAGTGGGTGCCATTGTGCCTGTGGGTTGTTGACTAAGACAGTGTGCCAGTGGGTCTTGACTAAGACAGTGTGCCAGTGGGTCGTTGACTAAGACGGTGTACCAGTGGGTCGTTGACTAAGACATTGTGCCTGTGGGTTGTTGACTAAGACAGTGTGCCAGTGGGTCGCTGACTAAGACGGTGTGCCAGTGGATCGTTGACTAAGACAGTGTGCCTGTGGGTCATTGACTAAGACAGTGTGCCAGTGGGTCATTGACTAAGACAGTGTGCCAGTGGGTCGTTGACTAAGACGGTGTACCAGTGGGTCGTTGACTAAGACAGTGTGCCTGTGGGTTGTTGACTAAGACAGTGTGCCAGTGGGTCATTGACTAAGACAGTGTGCCAGTGGGTCGTTGACTAAGACAGTGTGCCTGTGGGTCATTGACTAAGACAGTGTGCCAGTGGGTCATTGACTAAGACAGTGTGCCAGTGGGTCGTTGACTAAGACAGTGTGCCAGTGGGTCGTTGACTAAGACGGTGTACCAGTGGGTCGTTGACTAAGACAGTGTGCCTGTGGGTTGTTGACTAAGACAGTATGCCTGTGGGTTGTTGACTAAGACAGTGTGCCAGTGGGTCGTTGACTAAGACAGTATGCCTGTGGGTTGTTGACTAAGACAGTATGCCTGTGGGTTGTTGACTAAGACAGTGTGCCTGTGGGTTGTTGACTAAGACAGTATGCCTGTGGGTTGTTGACTAAGACAGTGTGCCTGTGGGTTGTTGACTAAGACAGTATGCCTGTGGGTTGTTGACTAAGACAGTGTGCCTGTGGGTTGTTGACTAAGACAGTATGCCTGTGGGTTGTTGACTAAGACAGTGTGCCAGTGGGTCGTTGACTAAGACAGTGTGCCAGTGGGTCATTGACTAAGACAGTGTGCCAGTGGGTCGTTGACTAAGACGGTGTGCCAGTGGGTCGTTGACTAAGACAGTGTGCCTGTGGGTCATTGACTAAGACAGTGTGCCAGTGGGTCATTGACTAAGACGGTGTACCATGGCTTCTAGGCCTCCCCGATGGAGGATATTAGTATACAGGGATTCAACATCAAAGCAAGCCATACGCATCTCTCCATTGATATAGTGCATTGTCTTGAGGGTGTTAATCATGTCCATAGAATCGCGTACATATGCAGGGAGGGACACCACACTGGGTTTTGGAAATAAATATACAAAAGTAGAAATATTTTCAGCCAATGGAGGCCACAATAGGACTCCCTGGTGGCTTATCCAGTTGTTTGTGGATTCTTGGTAAGGCATAAATAACGCTCCTGATTGGATATATACTTTCATGAACTCATATTATTTTTGCATAATGTCTCCACTTTCCTCAAGAGACTTTAGCTTGCAGTGAATGTCATTTTTGAACAGTGGTGTGGGTTCACGTGACAATGTTTGATAGAAATTGGTGTCGTTCAATTGTCCCCAGATCTCATTCACGTAGTCATCATGGTTTAACAACACCACAACTCCACCTTATCAACATTACGCACTAACAAAGTGGAATCAGTTTTTTAAAACATCCAGTGCTTGCCTCTGTTCTTTAGGGAGATTATTGTAGAGTCTGTATTCTTATTTCTCATTCAAAATACATCTTTTTACACCAATCTGCAGTATGTTTCTAGGGAGGGATTTCTGTATCTGGGTGGACAAAAGTTGTATTTGGCTTGAAAAGGGGTATTTGTTCTGTGGGAAATGTCATTTCATGTCTATTGTGTCACCCATAGTCTGAACACTTGTCTCACCCATAGTTTATAAGGGCACAAGGCGAGACCCAGATGCAGACACGGGAGGCAGATGGTTTGAGTCTTTGATATTTATTAATAATCCAAAAGAGGTAGGCAAGAGAACGGTCGTGGAGAGGCAAAATGTCAAAACCAGTTCAGAGTCCAGGAGGTACAGTGTGGCAGGCAGGCTCGAGGTCGGGGCAGGCAGAATGGTCAGGCAGGCGGGTACAGAGTCCAGAAAACAGGCAAGGGTCAAAACCGGGAGGACTAACAAAAGAGAATAGCAAAGGCAGGAAAAACGGGAAAAATCACGCTGGTTGACTTGGAACATACAAGACGAACTGGCGAAGACAGACAGAAAACACAGGTTTAAATACCCAGGGGATAATGGGGGAGATGGTTAACACCTGGAGGGGGTGGAGACAAACACAAGGACAGGTGAAACAAATCAGGGTGTGACATAGTTGACACATCCACATTTGGACACTTAAGTCTCCCTAAATCTCAATGTGCAAAATAATTTCTGAAACGCTGTTGTGGTGTCAAAGTCATTACACGATAAAGTGGGGACGAAAGATAAACCTTTACTCAAGGCCAACTCACATGAAGTGGTGATGGGACGTGAAGAACGGTTGATCACACTCAGGCATTCTGACTGCGTGTCCAATAGGGGCCTTGCTCCTCTGTTCTTCTTGCCCCTCTGACACTTCTTCCATGTCGGCGGTGCTGCTGATCCCTGTTAGGCCATTGAGGGTATCCTCTTCTCCCTCGCGTGCGTCCTAAAAAAAAATCATCCACTCCCATGGGAATCATAACTAATCCAAATCTGCATCAAGAGAAGATGCCCTCGAGTGTGGAGTTAGGGTAACCTGTTCTGGGTAGTCTCTGACGTCACCGCGCCGTCTGTCAACGGCCTTGCCTGGGATTCCCTCTCCAAAGAAACACTGGATTTATGTAGTCATGGCTCTATGTAGTACTGTGCGCCTCCCATATTATGTTCTGGACTTGGGAACTGTGAAGCAACCTCTGGTGGCATGTCTTGTGGTGTATGCATGGGTGTCTGAGCTGTGTGCCAGTAGTTTAAACATATAGCTTGGTGCATTCAACATGCTTCTCACAAATACAAGTAGTGTTGAAGTCAATCTCTCCTCTACTTTGAGCCAGGAGAGATTGACATGCGTATTATTAATGTTAGCTCTCCATGTACATTTAAGGACCAGGTGAGCTGCCCTGTTCTGGGCCAATTGTAATTTGCCTAAGTCCCTATTTGTGGCATCTGACCACAGGATTGGACAGTCGTCCAGGTGTGACAAAACTAGGGCCTGTAGCACCAGCCTTATTGATAGTGTTGTTAAGAAAAGAGAGCAGTGCTTTATTATGGACAGACCTCTCCCAATCTTAGCTACTGTTGCATCAATATGTTTTCACCATGACAGTTTACACTCCAGGGTCACTGCAAGCAGTTTAGTGTCCTTAACTTGGTCAAATTCCAATTTATTCATAAAAAGATTACGTTTGGGTTTATGGTTTAGTGAATGATTTGTCCCAAATACAATGCATTTAGTTTTTGAAATATTTAGCACTAATCTATTTCTTGCCACCCATTCTGAAACTGACTGCAGCTCTTAACTTCTCTAGGGTAGGGGGCAGCATTGGGAATTTTGGATGAAAAGCATGCCCACTATAACGGAACTTTTGGACTTTTCGTCTGCTCGTGCGTCATGAAGTTGGATTACTGGGCTGAATGTGCTAACAACAAGGAGGAATTTGAACATAAATTATGGACATTATCGAACAAAACAAACATTTATTGTTGGAACTGGGATTCCTGGGAGTGGATTCTGATGAAGATCATCAAAGGTAAGTGAATATTTATAATGCTATTTCTGACTTCTGTTGACTCCAACATGGCGGATATCTGTATGGCTTGATTTTGTCGTCTGAGCGCCCTATTCAGATTATTGCATGGTGTGCTTTTTCCGTTTCCGTTTTTTTAAAATCTGACACAGCAGTTGCATTAAGGAGAAGTGGGTCTAAAATTCCATGTATAATAGTTGTATCTTTTATCAATGTTTATTATGAGTATTTCTGTAAATAAATCTTTGCAAAATCACCAGATGTTTTGGAACTACTGAACATAACGCGCCAATGTAAACTCTGATTTTTGGATATAAATATGAACTTTACCGAACAAAACATACATGTATTGTGTAACATAAAGTCCTATGAGTGTCATCTGATGAAGATCATCAAAGGTTAGTGATTAATTTGATTTATATTTCTGCTTTTTGTGACTCCTTTCTTTGGCTGTGTTTTTCTGTGACTTGGCTCTGACCTAACATAATAATTTGGTTTGCTTTCGTCGTAAAGCCTTTTTAAAATCAGATACTGTGGTTGGATTTACAACAAGTGTATCTTTAAAATGGTGTAAAATACATGTATGTTTGAGGAATTTTAATTATGGGATTTCTGTTGTTTTGAATTTGAAGCCCTGCAGTTTCACTGGCTGTTGACAGGTGGGACGCTACCGTCCCACGTACCCTAGAGAGGTTAAGTGTTGCAGTGATTTCACTTGCTGGTCTAGCTGACGTGTATAGTGTTGAGTCATCAGCATACATAGACACATAGGCTTTACTCAGAGCCAATGGCAGGTCATTAGTAAATATTTTAAAAAGTAAGGGGCCGAGACAGCTTTCCTGGGGAATGCCTGACTCTACCTGGATTATGTTTGGAGAGGATTCCATTAAAGAACACAGTCGGAGACACGTGATGCCGTGGAGCTGAGCAGACGTTGACAAACCGAGCTCTTCAAAGTTATTCTATTTTTACCTAAATAACAACGTTGAAACAATATTCTAACATCGGCTGATAAATTGTCAAGTACTTACCTTCCCAAAGAGTCATAACTCAGACGACAGTTCCAGCCTCTTGCGAGCCTGCCGACATGCTGGCTACTCTCCTCCGGGAAATTCAGTATGGTAACAGAGGTCTTTCTCTGAAAATCACTAAGAAATCGGCTGAACTCCATTCTTCCATTGACGACCTGAAATCCTCCATGAATGATCTCCTTTTGAGAACGACTGAGGCAGAGCTGCGCATTAGCACAGTTCAAGACATGACCAGGTCTTGACACAACTGCAAAAGGACAATGCCTACCTCAAAAACAAAGTAGATCAGATGGAGAACCAGAGTAGACGTAGTAATATCCGTGTGGTGGGATTGAACGAGCCGTCCTGATCAGGTTCCTACGTTTCCAAGACAGAGAGAAGATACTGCAACTCGCAAGAGCCAAAGGGGACATCGCCATCGATGGGAAGAGGGTCAGCCTTTTCCCGGATATGAGCGCGGACCTCGCCAGACGCTGCAAGCAGTTCAGACCTGCCGCCAAAGCACTGAAGGAGAAGAACATCACCGGCTACGTCATCCACCCTGTGCGGATGAAAGTTCAGTACAAAGGCTGAAGCCATCTCTTCAACACACCGGGAGAAGTGCACACTTTTCTCAAAGAACTGAGCAACGTCTGAGTCTGAGCCAGGACGGTCTCTCTGGGGGATAAAATGCAGTTTGTTTGTTTTCTCTTATCCGGATTGAACTGCTGGTATCTCCCGGTTACTTTCATTGATTTGTACATTTTCAACTAACCGTATCTTCCCGGGGTGAGTTCTATTACATTTCCAGGAGAGTATATTTTGGTTTAGTCCATATCTACTGGGCGAAGCAATAAGTGGGTTTAGGCCCACTGCTTTCCCCCTAATTTATGTTAATCTTTCGTAAAGAGACTCAAGCAGCCCTTACCGTGGGCAGTAAATATTCAGCCATAAATATCTATTCACAACGTTTGATTTCAATTTAGAGAGCTCGCAGGTTTTAGTTTACGCCAAGGTTTAGCTAGTAAGAGCAAGATGGAAAGCGAGCAGCAACGTATCTCTACAAGTGTATTCATGTTTGATTGTTGGGACTGTTGTTCTAGTCTGACAATCGGGGTGGGTGGGATTTTTTTCCCCCTTTGTTCTATGTTTATTGTTTCCTTCCTTAAAGAGACACACAGGTCACTTTTGTGCTCAAACCAAAGTTGAAACATTTCCTAATTATCTGCATATGATAGATTTCTATTCAGTTACATATTTGAAACCCAACCTATGCTTAATCCACTAAAATATGTCACATTCAATGTAAAAGGTCTTAACAGCCCGATTAAAAGGAAAAGAGTCTATACATACCTTAAGAAATTAAAGGCTGACATTGTGTTTTTACAAGAAACACATCTTACAGCCAGTGAACACAAGAAATTGAAGAGGGAATGGGTAGGACAAGTTTTTGCATCCTCTTTTAACTCCAAAGCAAAAGGAACTGCAATTTTGTAGACACATCCCCTTCTGCGTCAACAACACCATCTCTGATCCCTCTGGCAGGTTTGTTTTGGTGCAGGGGCATATGTTTTCAGGGTCTTGGACCCTATTGAATATTTATGCTCCTAACTTCGATGACCATATGTTTATTCAGAATGTCTTCCTTCAGGTTGCTCAAGCACCACCAGGATGGCTACTGGTTGGAGGAGATTTACATTTTTGCTTAGATACAGTTCTTGATAGGTCTTCTGATAAACCCTCACTTCTTACCAAAGCCGGCAAGCTCACCATGTCATTCATGAAAGATCTCAATTTACTAGACATCTGGAGACAGTTGCACCCACAGGACAGGGACTACTCTTTTTATTCACACCCACACAAGACACACACACGCATAGATAACTTTTTACTTTCGACACAACTGTTTCATAGAGTGTTAGATGTCGAGTATCTCCCCAGATTGCTTAGTGACCATTCTCCTCTGGTATTATCAATCTCCATTCCTACCAAGGTAAATGGAGCATATAGATGGAGACTAAATTCTACACTTCTAAAGCAACCTGAATTTTGTGCATTCATCAAAGAGCAGATCAATATTTTTACTCTGACAAACAAACACTCTGCTCCTGACAGCTTCATTCTTTGGGACACATTGAAGGCCTACCTGAGGGGACAGATTATTTCCTATACTAAAGGGCTGAAGAAAAAACACGGTGCAGAACTGAGTGCCCTTGAATCTGAAATCTCCGAGCTAGAGAAAACCTACCAAAGAGGCCCGACTAAAGATCTATACAGGCTTTTGGTATATAAAAAACTTAAATATAATATTCTGAACACATATCAAGCTGAGAGGGCCATCACTAAATCAAAACAGCGTTATTATGAGCTTGGAGAGAAAGCTCACAAAGTATTGGCATGGCAACTGAAAGCAGAGGAAAGTAAGAGGACAATTAATGCCATAGAAACTCTCACTAAAGAGATATCTTTGACCCTACTGAAATGAATAATACTTTTAAGAAATACTATGAAGACCTCTACACTTCCCAATCAAGCGATGATCTATCAGAGATAGACTCCTTTCTCTCCTCTCTCAACCTCCCATGCCTGTCAGGGGAAGACAGCGAGCGCCTGAGTGAACACTTCTCAGTCCCTGAATTGTTGGAAGCCATTAAATCCTTACCTTCTAATAAATCTCCTGGGGAGGATGGCTTCCCTCCAGAGTTCTATAAAGAATTTAGGGAGCTGTTGGTCCCCTACCTTATGGAGGTACTTTAAAAAGCCATAGAAGACAACTGCTTTCCAGAGTCCTTCTCTCAAGCAGTGATTACTGTAATCCACAAGAAAGGTAAAAACCCGCTAAAGTGCGCCTCCTATAGACCAATCTCTCTCCTTAACACAGATTGTAAACTGGTCACCAAGATGCTATCTAAGAGACTGGAGTCATGTCTTCCCCTGTTGGTCAACCCAGATCAGACTGGCTTCATAATTAATAGATTGTCCTCCAATAATCTCAGAAGGTTCTTTGATATAATTCACCTTGCTAACAAAAACAAAATACCTGGTGTCGCAGTCTCCCTCAACGCTGAAAAGGCCTTTGATAGGGTTGAATGGCCATACCTCTTTCGCGTCTTCGGTTTAGGTACCGTGTTTGTAAATTTGATAAAATCACTCTACAAATCTCCTAAAACTAGGATTGCTACCAATGGGATTACTTCCTCTTCTTTCCCTCTTTATAGGGGGAACAGACAAGGTTGCCCAATTAGCCCCCACCTCTTTGCCCTCGCCATCGAACCGTTGGCTGAGGCTATTAGAACGTGCCCTGACATACATGAGGTGGGCCCCCATACCCATAAATTATCACTCTTTGCGGACGACCTTATCTTATTCCTAACAAACCCAGAACACTCCCTCTCTCACTTGCAGATCCTACTACAGTGTTATAGTTTTTTCTCTGGATATAAGGTCAATCTTGATAAAAGCGAAATCTTACCTTTGTCTGTCTTTGACCATCATACCATCAAGCACAAATTTCCTTTTAGATGGTCGCCTATGGGCTTCACATATTTGGGCATAATGGTGGATGGTAATCTGAACAACCTCTATAAACTCAATCTGGCCAGTTTGTTGCAAAAGGTGGAGGTTGACCTTTGTAAATGGGTGGACTTACCTATCACTCTACTGGGTAGAATCAATGTAATTAAAATGAATGTCCTGCCCAGGTTTCTATATCTGTTTCAATCTCTCCCTATCCCTGTTCCCGCAGCATTTTTTTCCTCTCTCGACAAGCTGACCAGACGGTTTATCTGGCACGGCAAAACCCCTAGGGTTGGCCTGGATAAACTGACCCTTGATTACAGTCAAGGGGGCTTAAACCTCCCCAATTTTAGAATGTACTACTGGGCTGCACAGTCTAGGTTTCTGGCTCAGAGGTTTGACAATGGTCCCTCTCCCTCATGGTTGAACATTGAAAAGCTTGAGGTAAATGATGACACTGGGGCAGATTTGTTTTACAAATGGGACAGAAAATCTATAAAAACCATCACAGACAACCCTTTAATCATACATTCTGTCCTGGCATGGTGCAAACTGCATGAGCTGTTCGGACGAGGGGATTCCGTTCCCCTAAAACCCCTTTATGGAACAATAGATTGATCCCTATGTTTTTCCAGAATAGTAACTTTAGACCATGGTCTGATAAGGGGATCACTCTTCTGGAACATTGTTACGAGGAGGGAGTTCTTATGTCTTTTGATCAGCTGAAACAGAAATACCACTTGCCTAACAGGGACTTCTTTAGCTACCTACAACTACGAAACTTTATTAGGGTGACTCTCAAGGGACAATGGAACCTACCTAAGATGTCACCTATTGAACAACTCTGCCACGCAGACCAACCACTGTTCAAGACCATTTCCCGTGTTTACAATGCTCTTATGTCAGGACTAACACTGCCTGGGCTAGATAAACCCCGACTTAGATGGGAGAGAGATCTGGGTATTTATCTTGATGAGGATCTATGGAGTGACCTGTGCAGGGATGGGGTTACATCCACATTGAACTCCAGATACAGACTGATCCAATTTAATTTCCTCCATCAGCTCTATATCACCCCATCTAGACTGCACAGGTTCAACCCAGATATCTCCTCCCTATGTTTTAGATGTGGCTCAGATGAAGGAACATTCCTCCATTCCACTTGGCAGTGTTCAAAACTACACGGTTTCTGGCAGGGGGTATGCGATACCATATCCTCAATTCACGGGGTTGCATTCCCTTTAGACCCGGAGGTCTGTCTACTGGGTAACTTTACTAACACCAATCTTAGGCAAAGCCATACTATAAAGCTAACAGAAATATTGCTAGCGATTGCCAAGAAATGTATTGCCTTGAAATGGAAATTGGATTCCTCCCTGCCAGTTGCAATGTGGCTTTCGGAAGTATCATGCTTTGGTCTTAGTATTTTGTGTTTTCTTTAATTATTTGTTCAGGCCAGGGTGTAACATGGGGTTATTGTATTGTCGTATTGGGGTTTTTGTAGGCATTGGGATTGTGGTTGATTAGGGGTGTGTCTAGTATCGGCTTGGCTGCCTGAGGCGGTTCTCAATCAGAGTCAGGTGATTCTTGTTGTCTCTGATGGGGAACCGTATTTAGGTAGCCTGGGTTTCACTTTGTATTTCGTGGGTGATTGTTCCTGTCTCTGTGTAGTTTCACCAGATAGGCTGTAATTAGGTTTCACGTTCCGTTTTGTTGTTTTGTATTTGTATCAGTTATTTCATGTACCGCGATTCATTCATTAAAGACATGAGTAACCACCACGCTGCATTTCGGTCCGACTTTCTTTCAACAAACGAAGAACGCCGTTACAGGAAGTTAATAGTTGTATCCCTTTGGAGAAAATCACTTACTGCTTGAGGAATAAGTTAAAGACATTTTACAGAATTTGGCAACCTATTATTGACTATATGGAGAATCTCCCCCCACATCTCATTGATTGAATCTATATATAATCCTCACATAATGTTTCACACGTAATGTATATTATGTAGCCTACGGCAGGTGATCCAATGTCTCGTTATTTTTTAAATTTTTTAATATATTTTTTAAATTTATTTTTTATTATTGTATGTTTGTTTATATAACTATAATTATAATTTATTTTTGTTACGTTCGTCTGTTACTGTCACTTTGTCCTATCGTTGTCTAATATCTTTTCACTTTTGTTTTGAATGTTCTTAATTGGAAAATGCAAAAATAAAATTTAAAAAATAAATGTAAAAAATAACACAGTGTATGTTTTGTCAATCCACAATATAGCAGTAGATATAAAGCCATCACACACACGTTTTTCCAGCAGCAGATTATGATCAATAATGTCAAGAGATGCACTGAAGTCTAACAAAACAGCTCCCACAATCTTTGCATTAACAATTTCTCTCAGCCAATCATCAGTAATTTGTGTCAATGCCGTATATGTTGAATGCCCTTCCCTATAAACATGCTGAAAATCTTTTTATTGTGAAATAGCAATGTATCTGGTCAAAAACCTTTTTTTTTGGTAACAGGTTAATTGGTAGGCTGTTTAAGTCAGTAAAGGGTAGCTTTGCTATTCTTGGGTAGCAGAATAACTTTTGCATCCCTCCAGGCATGAGGGCACACACATTCCTGTAGGCTTATATGGACGAGATGGCAATATCGTCCGCTATCATCCTCTGCAATTTTCCATGACAAGGTGGCTTGTCATTGTTGATAGACAACAATAATTTTTTCACCTCTTCCACACTCACTTTACAGTATTCAAAATTCTAATGTTGGTCGATCATAATTGGATCAGTTATGCAGGGATTTCTATGTTCAGAATTTGTTGTTGGCATGTCATGCCTATGTTTGCTAATTTTGCCAATGAAAAAACTATTTATGTATTTGGTGTAACAGTATAATTTTTAAACCGTCCCCTCGCCCATACCCGGGCGCGAACCAGGGACCTTCTGCGCACAACGACAACAGTCACCCTCGAAGCATCGTTACCCATCGCTCCACAAAAGCCGCGGCCCTTGCAGAGCAAGGGGAAATACTACTTCAAGGTCTCAGAGCAAGTGACGTAACCGATTGAAACGCTATTTAGCGCACACCGCTAACTAAGCTAGCCGTTTCACATCCGTTACATTGGCAATATTAATGGGTTTTGAGATGAATGAGCCATCTGATTCAATGAAAATGTTCATTTAAGGTGCTCCAAGGCTTTTCACTATCATTCTTTATATAATTATCTTTGTTTCATAGTTTCTTATTTTGGTTCAGTTAAGTCACATGATTTCTCAATTTACTGTATGTTTACCACTTGGCCTTGCAGCCAGACTTATTTGCCATTCCTTTTGCCTCATCCCTCTCAATCATCAAATTGTTCTATTCATCATCAATCCACGCAGATTTAACAGTTTTTACAGTAAATGTCTTAATGGGTGCATTATTAGTAAACGGAATAAGCAATTCCATAAAGGTGTCAAGTGCAGCATCTGGTTGCTCCTCATTACACATCACAGGTGTTATCGCATTGTGCTGATTAGCAACACAGACAGGGCCGACTGGAGATGTGGGGTTGCTGAAGTTATGTAAGATTATGAGTCCCAGAAACAGCAGCACAAGCGTCGAGACGAAGGCGGAAATGGCGCTCACACAGCCTGTAGTCAGTGCGATGCGCCTACAGTTCTGACAGCTCTCGTATCCTGCACTGTCATACAACTCCGCGGAAGCGGCTTTACCTCTAGACACAGCGACATTCCGGCTATTTCGTATGGTTCGTGCGTTCGCCTCCTCCCTGTGGTACGCCGCGGTGAGCACTGGGTGCAGAGGAGGAGGATACGGTGGCAGGCTGTCTTGCGGGAGACTGTCATCCTGGATGTAGAACGGATACGCGTCGGTGGCTGTAATGTTGTTGGGGAGGTTGTGTATCCGGTACTCCGGTGGCGACAGAGAGGGCATGTTTCGCCTACATGCTTTAAAGCCTCGGCTGCTCAAAATAATTGATGATGTGACCAGATGATTTCCAACGCCTCTCCCTCGGGTTTACACAGACGCAGGGAACTCCATTCCCGCCATTCTGCGTGGTTTTGACAGCATCAAATACCAGAACAGTGCTAGAATACGATAATAGGTCTACGATGTGAGGGTCATTTAATGTGGTAATTCCGTCGCGGTAAAGAGGAAGCGGCCCCTGGAACTCTCTCTCTCTCTCTCTCACACAGCGGATAGGACAGAACTGCATTCATTCACGGTTCTCCCGCTGCTTCAATTTGGCATGAACCAGAATCTAGACTAGAGTCGTTTCCCCGGTAGAGCTGTTTGGATCTGGGGCTCAACTGGAGCACTGGCACAACCTGGAAATAGTGCCAGATTAGGCTATATCAGATTATGCAGGTTTAATAAACCCGTTTAGATCTGTTGCATGCTTAAACGAATAACCCTTGCATAACACCTAATCTATCCTCCTGCCAGGTGCATATTTGCATGGCCTAGTTTATTTGCAC
This sequence comes from Oncorhynchus keta, assembly GCF_023373465.1. Taxonomy (NCBI): domain Eukaryota; kingdom Metazoa; phylum Chordata; class Actinopteri; order Salmoniformes; family Salmonidae; genus Oncorhynchus; species Oncorhynchus keta. Next base: position 32,220,877 of record NC_068443.1, read on the forward strand.
AAACCAAAACAATGGACCTATTCTTTTTTTTTTAGAAATAGTCAAGAGTCTCCGTTTCTTTATTGTGATCAGGCTGCGCACCACTGTGTTACATATTTCAGCACCATGTTGGGTGGAAAGCACCAGTGTTGCCAGCACCATGACCATGTTCTCTGTTGTTATCACGTGGTTGGTGTGCTGGCTGAGATACAGACCTGACCCGGAACCCGGACATTCTTCCTTGTCCAATGTCCAATGCCAACCTGAGACATTTAAATGTTTTATGAGATTACCTTTCAAATGTATTCACTTCAATGTAATAATGTATTGAGGGGTCAGTTTAAGTGTAGGCTATAGCCTATTATATATGCTTAGGTGTGTTATACACTCCTTTGGGTAGCCTGATTCACAGGCTAGTGATTCCACTTCATAATTGTACCAATTAGATAATATGTTGTATGTCTGCCCTATTTAGTATTGCATCACATTAGCTACGTTTACACAGGCAGCCAAAATCTGATCTTTTGCCCAATTATTGCCTTTTTAACCAATCATATCAGATATGTTGCCAATAATTGGGCAAAAGATCAGAACTGGGCTGGCTGCCTGTGTAAATGCAGGTATTGTGTTCCGCCTCTGGTGGGCCTGTCATATCACTATGAATGTAGGCTAGGTCATCATGACTCATATTCAGATTGCGTGTTCTGGCTGTGTTTACACAGGCAGCACAATTCTGATATGTTTTCCGCTAATTGGTTTTTTGACCAATCACATCAGATTTTTCACATCAGCTCTTTTTCAGAGCTGACCTGAGTGGTCAAATGACCAATTAGTGAAACAAATATCAGAATTGGGTTGCCTGTCTAAACGCAAATGTGTCACCCATATTTACATTAAACAAAGAATAATGTTTCCTCTGTCCTGACTGTTATGTACTACTTGATGACAGAAAGGTTTTAGAGCAGTTTCTCAGTCAGCCGAACCCTGGTCTGTAGCCCTTCAATCAATCAATCAATCAATCAATCAATCAATCAATCAATCAATCAATCAATCAATCAATCAATCATGTATTTTATAATGCCCTTTTTTTCTTTCTTTTTTACATCAGCAGTAGTCACAAAGTACTTTACAGAAATCCATCCTAAAACCCCAAAGAGCAAGCAATGCAGATGCACAGTGGCTAGGAACAACTCCCTAGATGGTAGGAACCGAGGAAGTAATCTAGATAGGAACCAGGCTCCAGGGGGGTAGCCAGTCCCTGGCTGTACCGGCTGGAGACTTAAGAGTACATTTAGCCATTCAGATGACACTGATTCCGTCAGAGCTCAAGTGTTATCGTTTTAATAAAAGTGATCCTTGAGTCATGGCTTGCAAGTCCGTTCTCTCCTTTCTGATCTGGCATTATTGAATAAGGGAATGTGTATTTGTAGTTCATATTGATTGGTATGTCTACATTGTCACCCTCAATCTCAGGCTCACATAAGAATTAGGCTTACCACTGGCACCCTCCGGTGGCTCATACATTTACAACATTCGAAAATAAAACTACTGAATCCTGTCCAGCTCAGTGATGCTGCATGAATCCCAATGTGCTTATCACACTGACAGAATGCATTGTTTTATGTTCTGGACTTCTTTTTTTAATATAATAAAAAGAAAAATCCCTTTTTTTTCCTCCCCAATTTCATGGTATCCAATTGGTACTGTAGTTACAGTCTTGTCTCAGCGCTGCAACTCCCGTACAGACTCAGGAGAGGCAAAGGTCAAGATCAGAAAGTCAAGAAGCTGCACTGCTTCTTGACACAATGCCCACTTAACCTGGCTACACCAATGTGTCAGAGGAAACACCTGGCAACTGTGTCAGCAGCCCACCACAGGAGTCAATGGTGCACGATGGGACAAGGATATCACTGCCAGGAAAACCCTCCCCTAACCTGGACGACGTTGGGCCAGTTGTGCACCGCCTCACGGGTCTCCCGTTCGGCTGTAACAGAGCATGGACTCGAACCCCGAATCTCTAGTGGCACAGCTAGCACTGCGATGCAGTGCCTTAGACCACTGCACCACTCAGGAGGCCCCATGATCTGGTCTTCTAAAGAGACCAATGCAGGCAGTGCAGCTGCTAAGGGGAGGACGACTCATAATAATGGCTGGAACAGAGTTAATGGAATGGCATGTTTGAGATGTATTTGATGCCATTCCACCCATTCCGTTCCAGCTATTACCACGAGTCCGTTCTCCCCAATTAAGGTGCCACCAACCTCCTGTGAATGTAGGGTTTTCCACATCATCAAGCACATATTGTAGGCTACCCACATTGTTTACTTGATATCATTTATCATTCTCATGGTGGGAAATAAATTCCCTGTCAAAGTCAATATTGTCAACATTATAACACGTTTTCCATGGAGATCCCTAGGTGGAGAGGTGTAATAATGACATTATTCACAATCAGATCAGGGAGAGATATGGGGTTCAGTGTTGATGGGAGGAAATCTACTCCCACAATGGTGAAAGGTATGAGGTTACAGGTCAATGAGAGGCAGAACTGGTTAAATGGTGGGGCATTTCCATTTGCACTTCAACACATAAGTATTTTTTGTACACACATGTGCACCCACAAATGAAGAAAACACAGGCACACACAGGGCCGGCTCCAGGAATAAGTGTCGTAAATGGTCGCTTAGTGACCGGTGGCTCCAGACCCAAAGGAACTCAGTCGGAGACTCAACTTACTGTTGAGAGTGAGAATAGTAGATTTTGGTTGTGTTTCAGCAGTTTTTCTCTTGTTTTGTCAGTCATTGACAGTCACCCAGCTAACAATTTTTAGATTGGTAATTTAGTCTAGCTCATTATCTAAACTTGTAGTAACATTGGCCGAATACTAACCGGACATGCAGGGCACGTGCCCGGGGGCCCCATTGATTTTGTTAGTCACTCTCACTCAGATATCATTAACAGGGCATAAGTCATGGCAAAATGTGTAGAATTTCATGAAATTTGCTTTAAAACTGCCAAAAAATCTCTCCACCCCATGGCAAAATTGACATTTGTATTTTTTTGTAATCTTTATTTAACTAGGCAAGTCAGTTAAAAACAAATTCTTATTTATAATGACGGCCTAACCCGGCCAATGCTGGGCTATTTGGGACTGTTGCAACACCTCTTTGTACTGAGATGCAGTGCCTTAGACCAGTGTGCCACTCAGGAGACCAAAATAATGAGGCTGCAATATAATTGCATGAAGTTAGCTTTAAAACTACAAAAATGTATCTTTGTCCCATGACAACATGAGTAGAATTGCATAAAACTTGTTATAAAATTGCTAAACTTAGATTTTTCCTTCCACAATCAAGAGAGGGGCCACAGTAATGTTTTACCAGCTTGGTGGGCCCCCCAACCAAATCTCGCTTAGGGTCCCCAAAAGGCAAGAGCTGACCTTATCCACCACACACGCACACACACACACACACACACACACACACACACACACACACACACACACACACACACACACACACACACACACACACACACACACACACACACACACACACACACACACACACACACACACACACACACACACACACACTAGCCCATTTGCTGAATAAAATTGACATACAGCACGTGATTGGCCTACAGAATGTGATTCAGTATTACAGTAGTGTCACTAATCCAAAGTTAACCAGTTAACAATGACATTTGACATCAAGGTGCCAACATCAGAGAGAGAATGACTCAGGCTCCTACTGGGCTAAAGGTCACCTGAGGGCTTATGGTTTAGTTTAGGGTACAGGAGGACGACCAAGGGGCTCACACAGTAGCCTGGGGGTAGGGATGGAGGGCTATGAATGGGGGATGTAGGTAGCCATATGAGTTCACCATAGGGACAATAAACTACAAACTCACCACTGTCGCCAGTCATCATCCTTAATCATCCCGCTGCATGGCCTGAGGGCTCTGGGGTAACAAATGCCCCTCTACCCATCTCCCTCTCTTCTTCTCTTTCTCCCACTCACTTAGTCCCACATACAGTGCCTTCAGAAAGTAGTTACTCCACAATACTAACCTAATTGACAGAGTGAAAAGAAGGAAGCCTGTATAGACTAAAACTATTAAAAAACATGCATCTTGTTCTAAAGTAATACTGCAAAAAATGTGGCAAATCAATTAACTTGTTGTCCTGAATACAAAGTGTTATGTTTCGGTCAAATCCAATACAACACATTACTGAGTACCACTCTCCAAATACTCAAGCATAGTAGTGGCTTTATCATGTTATGGGTATGCTTGTAATCGTTGAGAACTGGGGAGTTTTTCAGGATAAAAAAATGAATGGAATTGAGCTAAGCACAGTAAAAATCCAAGAGGAAAACCTGGTTCAGTCTGCTTCCACTAGACACTGGGAGATGAATTCCCCTTTCAGCACCACAATAATATAAAAGACAAGTCCAAATCTACACTGGAACTGCTTACCAAGATGACATTGAATGTTCCTGAGTGGCCTAGTTAAAGTTGGGGCTTAAATCGTCTTTAAAGTATATGGCAAGACATGAAAATGGCTGTCTAGCAATGATCAACAACCAACTTGACAGAGCTTGAAGAATTTAAAAAAGAACGTGTGCAAATATTGTACAATCCTGGTGTTCAAGGTACCTAGAGACACCCAGAAAGACTCGCTGCCTAAGGTGATTCTAACATGTATTGACTTAGGGGTGTGAATAGATATTTATGTATTTTATAAAATGTGTTAAAACGTCTAAAAACATGTTGTCGCTTTGTCATTATGTGGTATTGTGTGTAGACAGGTGAGAGAAGCATACATTTAATCCATTTTTTAATTCAGCACAACAAAATGTGGAATAAGTCAAGGGGTATGAATACTTTCTGAAGGCACTTTAGGCTCACTGATGCAAAATATGAGCTTCGATTGTAGAACCTCAGATTGCATATAATTGACCATTTCAAAGAATCAGAGATAAATTAGCCATTGTTGAATAAGCTTACAGGCTATATGGGTAACTAATTGACAAATGACCAAATGGTTCAAATACAGTGTAACCATAATACTATTTAATCCTTAGAAACTATTCTTTGTTTGCAATCTTTTTGAAAAGATCCCACGTCTGCATATATAGCTAACGTTCTGACTGGACTATGCTGGTAGGTCTATATGCTATCGTTTTAATATATTTTCATATCTCGAGGACAGTATACACAACAATAGGCTGCGAGTTGGTGTAGATAAGATAATGTTATTATTTCCTGTGGGAATTACGTCCCCTGTCACAGTGGCAAACATGTCTCTGTGGGCTAATTAATCGGTTTTACACTCAAAGTAAATGGGAAATGGCTTTACAACCATTCCAGAGTTATTTGAATGACCTGAAAACAGTTTGTAAAGCAATCACAGCAACAAGTGCCCACTGTAAACGCAGGGCATTCAGTTGTCATCTGTCATCGTAATGTGGGAATGACAGGATTCCCACATTGTAAATACTGACTTAGAGGGGTCATCAAAACAAAAAGAAAAACTCCAAACCTCCAATAGCGACATCTTTCTGATTTATACTGATTTAATGTTGCTATAAAAGGATAAAATTGCACTAGACCTTTGAACAATATAATATTTATATTAGGCTGCAATTGGCCATGATGTCCACAAACGAGTCAGCATTCATAATTAAAAGAACAACTCGTCAAGAAATAACTTAATCAAAATACCATTGAGATGTGGACCTATCGAAAATTACAGAATGTTTAAACCAGAACCAGACCGAATCCGGTATTCTAATGATCTTCTTTACTCCCGGCCTATAAGTGACAGAGATAAGGCCTGCTCGTCCTTATTTTGCTCTCTGATACATCCTAAGGTTATTTTGGTTCTGAGGACACTGAACGCGACTGCGTTTTCTTTTCTACACAGGCATTTTGGTCTTTATTTTTCGATGCATTTTGCTCACTGATCGAGCGAGTTTCTGACTTGGATTTTCCCCTTCACTAATTGATTTGACACGGATATCCAGTATCCCTTTCATGATAATCAAAATTCGTATCATAACTTTGTTTTTGCCCCATTCCCTCTTTTATGACGATATAGAGTTTCAGCAAGTCATTTATGTCCCGTGGACGTATTTTTGTAGGAGGAAAGGGGAATGTATCCCACCTCAAACCCTGTGAAGAAAAACATTATCAGGCTGCATGATGGGGTTGTTTCTGTAAAAAGTAGCCACACCATTTCTTAAATCTGCAGAGATACAGTTTTAGTTATCTCGCTGGATGTTTACGATTATAATTCTAGTTAGGTTGTTATTTTCTTTAACATTTGTTTTGATTTACAATGTATGCTTATTCTTATTATTAGGCATATTATTAGTATTATTAGGCCTATTATTAGGTATATCATTATCATTGTATCATCTTACTTAATTAACAGTCCAAATTGTTTTGGTAATGCAACGTCAGAAGGTCACTTTTTACAACTTCTAATTGAAGGCCTATGCCAAAATATCAATAATGTATTATCAGATATTGTGACAATTCTATATAACTTCTACCATATTAGTACATTGTAGCCTACCAACAAATGCTCTAACAATCCTCATGATCACAAATAGCCTAACGCTCTCCATTGACCTATTTGGAATAGGCCCTATGCCTGAGCAGCATGTGTCTCTGACCATCAAACATGGCTAATTGTCACAGTTCAACAAGGCTACAGTCAAATGAACTCTCGTGTCTCTGTGTCAATAATCGACCATTTGCACGCATGTGTTACACCAACGTGTGGTTGAACCGCGGGTCATGCATGGTCCTAATGTTGAATTAGGCGAACATTAGGCGACCATGGAAGAAGTTCCGCATGTAGACTTGTGTGTTGGAACTGAGAGAAAGAGAGCAATTCCTCCTTTTGCATGTGAAAGGACTCCCGTGTCCAAACCATATTTCCCTCCTGCGTTCCGTTGTCCGTGCGTTCCTGTAGAAAGAAAACATTTGGAAGAGACTTTTCGGTTACCAAAAAGCGGAATGTCAATGCAGGCCTTCATTAACTGTGGGATACCACATTTCCATCTCTAAAATGTCGTTTGGCTTACCATAATTCTTCGCCTGTTAGATGTATTAGATTTCAGGTGAGAAACACGACAGCCACATGGTTAAAAGATATAAGTGAAAAACGAACTTTATTATGGTCCAAATATTTACCTAATGATTTTAACGTAGTAGAGGTAATGGTTATTCAATATGAATGTTAACGATTATTATTAAGACTAGTTTATCTCCGTTGTTATCATTGTGAGAATAAAGTTAATAATACAAATGGTTATTATTAAATAATAATAAGGACTACAATAATAATATTAATTATAAGTATAATAACAATAACAGCCACTTTATTTATACATATATAGAAATATGAATAAGAAACAATAAGTTGCTATTTTTGAACAACTCAAGGACATTGCTAAAAACGACGCAGGACTAAATTATTTCCATTAATAAAAAGGTGACACCATTATGCAAATAGGCTATGATTGGCTTTAGGCATAGGGCCTTCTCATCAGAAGCATTTATTATTGTTCAGCTATTCCAGCAATGTCAATTAAAATCATAACTAATGACGCTCTCCCTTGTAGAGCTTCCAGTTTGCCCGGTGGTGTGGCGGCCCTAATCTGGTTACAGAGCACCTGGGACCGAAACGCTCCATAATCACCGGTTATTAAGGGTCGCGGCGCGCCCGCGTGCGCACACATAGACGTGAAGATGGCAATGATGCCATACAATATTCCAAAGGAAAACCACTCTAGAACTTTTCTGTTGTTTATACATAGAAGTCTTCTTGGCAACAAAATTAAACTGTGGTTAATGTCAACCACAGTAATGTTGTAGGGCTCAATCTGTTGGGATTGACTAAATTCCTATAGGCCTGTAAAATCACACAGAATAGCCTATATTCATAGTTTCTATCAACTGACATGCCTTGACATGTTGCCCTTTCATGCACTTCGCCATGTGATTATGAATTGTTGATCGGTTACTATATCCCAGGCCGTAAAACAGCCACGACCTATCACAAGTAAGTAGTTTATACCTCTCTTATAAGTATCCTAATACAAAACTGTATTTTCGTTCAGTTCACTGATTGGAAATGTGACCTTAACAGTCGGTGGGTAGGCTAATATTAGGGTAAGTATCAATGTGGAATTTGGAGGGGGAAAAAATCGTTGTTTTGTTAGAACTCAAATGGCTTCGCTTGGAATGATCTCCATACCTTTGATTGATTGGAGTGGTGAATGGGAGAAGCTTTTTGACTGACATGACTTGTTCAATGAGCCTCCACAAAAACTTCTGAATGGGGTACAAGTCCCAGCTAGCACACATAACGTACTGAGAACCATATGTTTCTTAGAGCTTGGTGAGAACGTGGTCATCCTATGGTTATTGTTGCCTTCCCACAACGTTCTGGGAACGGTGCAGGCATTCTCAGCACATTTAAGGACTTAAGGAACTTGACAAAAAAAAACAAAAAAAATCTTGGGTATTTCATTACCTTAACCACTAAAAGGCTAAGCCGGGGAGGGGGATTTCGTTTTTTGGACACATAGTTAACCAATTTCTTTTGTTGCTTCAAAACTACCTTCATACTTCCATTCGTATTTTAAATCGGTACCCGGGTTACCTTCAGATGAGTCCTGTGACACTTGTGGGGTCGTAGAGCAAAACGGAGTGCCCCGTTTCCATAGTGGGGGTCATATTAGTTTGTAGCCCAAACGGTTCAGACGCTACGAACCGGAAGTTGACACATCAACCGGTACCGACTTCAGATGAGTCCTGTGGGGCTTGTGGGGGTCGCTACAAATGTCAGATTTTAGGGATGTCTCCTGGTCTGACAAACAATGCTGTAGCCCTGCCACTTTCCACCGCAGATGCTGAAGGCCAACATAGGCAGATGTGGTGGATTGGGACACAGACCATGTAACAAAAAAAAAACGTATCTCCAGCTTAAACTGGCAGATTTTGAAGGGGATTTGTTTATCATGTTAATTAGATTGACTCACAGGTGTGTCAATAGAGTCCTATGGATTTTTACAGAACGTTTCCTAAAAGTTAAAATATGGTTACATTAAATTGTAATTTTGGTAATGTTCCAGGAACATTCACCAACTGGTTTAACATTGGGAATGTTCTCGAAGGGTTCAGAGAACATTCTTCTCAACAACATTCTTCTGTGGTAATATCAGTACTTCACCATACCATTTCCTACAGTTTTCCTCGTGGTTCTATTTAAAGTCATGTTCTCAAATTGTTCCAAGAAAGTTTAGAAACAATGTTCTTTTATGGGAATTTCAGTAGGCTACTTCAGCATAATGTTTACTATCAGTTTTCTCATGGTTCTATTTAAAGTCATGTTCTCAAATTATTTCGGGAACGTTTAAAGCAAACTTTCCACAAAAAAAACACAAGAAAACTATAGTAATGTTCGGAGAACATTCTAAGAATGTTACTTAAAAACATACATTCCGTTCTCAGAACTTGAAGACAACGTTCCATAAAAACCACAAGAAAAGTTTTCAAAGAACGTTCTACGAATGTTATTTAAAAACATGTATATTCAGTCCTCAGCATCAACGAAACTCTCTCTATCCTCTATCTTGTTAAGTGTGTTCAGGTGTGTCGGTTGCGCCCATGAATTGCCCACACCTGATCTTAATAATGAGTGCTTGTTTCCTTTGAAATGGGTTCTGTTTGAATAGATAAAAAATTAACAGAATTGTATGCTTAAAAGAACATTGCATGCTATCTCCATCTTCATAGTGCAGTGGACTAATTCCATGGATAGCGAACATAAGATTATAGGTTTGAATCTCAGTGATTCCGTGTCACAATAAAAAAGATAAGTGCTTGCATGATTGATGACTATGGAAATGAATTTCCATGTGTCCTATCTGTGCTTGGAGTTTCAAAAAAAAGTTAATCCAAAATAAGATAGCAGTGTTATTAAAAGTCATATTGAAACATTCAGTGAAAGTATTAAGGGAATTATTCAAAACCCGTTCTCAGAGCGTTAATAAAACCTCCCAGGAAAACGTTCTCAGAACCAGAGTAAAACGTTCTCAGAACCTCCCTGCAACCTAAAAATTAACTTACGCAGAACAGGCAACATTTTCACTTCTGTTCTCAGAACGTTTAAAAAACGTTCAGTTTTACCAGTAAGGGAACGTGGATTCGTTCCCACAACCAATGTAAAATCAAAACATAAGTTCCCACAACTTAAAAAAACAAACATATATGTTAGCTGGGGTGGCTGTGTATGTGTGTGCGTGCATGTGGAAGTGCGTCTGCGCGCGTGTGCGATAGAGAGAGAGAGAGAGATAAAAGAAGGGGGGCATTTGACACTCATGAAGTTATAAATAATGTCTTCACACAATTGTACTTTCTTTCGCCACAGACAACTTTACTGCACTCCAGGCGTCACACCCTGCTGGGTCGCATAGCTCCTTCTATTCTAATTAGTGCACTACTGTCTAAATACTACAATAAATCCCTGTTTGTAAAATCACTGTGCATAGCAAACAGTGTGAGTGTGTGTGTATGTGAGTGTGTGTGTTCTTTCACAGGCAGAGAATGGTGTATGTGCAATTCTGTTATGAAATAGTCACATCATAATGAAGCAATACATTGGTGACTGGTGACTTACAGGGGGTAGCGTAGCCTTCACTAAAAGGCGCATCTTCATCCATCAACATGGTTGGACCATATAGCCTTTACCGTTGATGACTGGAGGGCTGATCGTGGATCAGATTCTGTGAAAGCAAAAGCTCGGGAGCACCACAAGACTCAACGCCTTGAACCCGTGAGGTCACTACAGAAAACAGTCGGCCAATCAAAATGCACCCTCAGCGCCCCTGGGATTCGCCTTTCTAAGCCAATCAGAGGCCTGGAAGGACTGAGGAGAAAGGAGAGCAACAACTTATAAAATGTTTCACTTCCACCCATCTTCTCAATTCAGATAAAGTATCAACAACAACTCCAACTAAGCGGCCTTTACTTTCAACAGAGGCAAACATTGCTTTGTCAATATTTTCACACTCCACGTTGAATATCGACAAATGCACCATTCTCCAAGGATTTAACTTGGTTTTTCTTGCATGTTGTTATTTTGACGAAGCAACCCGTGGAGGCTGTCCTGTTGCTCCATCGAAGCCAACGTGTAGGCCTTTAAGCTATACGTTTTTGTGGATCCCAGAATATTTCAGAAGTTTACGGGTTGGTGTTGATTTGGTCGAGAGCAAGGCATCGTTGGCGGAGTTTTAGGAGACATGACAGCACTAGCGGGGGGCATACCGAGGATGATGCGCCCGAACCCACACCAAAACTACCCGCGGGGAGGCTACTCTCTGGAAGGTAGGCTATTGCAAATGGAACCAAGTGCACGTTTCTTGCGTATTGGAAGATTTTGTTTGTTTGTTCATGATTCAATCAGAAAGCAAGTGTTGATATTGTGTCAACGTTGAACAGCTGCAAAACTGTTTGTTCATATCTAAATAATTGTCTTAGTAATTGCCTTTTATCAATTAACAGTAGGCCTACACATGAACTAACATTTTGACAAGTGAATCAAAGTTGATGTATTCCCTAAATGTGTAGGCTGCCTATTGGAAACTGTAAGTAGTCTACACTAGCCTACTAATCCATAAACAGTTTGTAGCAATTCCTGGTTCAATTGAATTAACATAGTAGCAGTTGATATCAAAACATCAACAATGCTCTTGTTATAAATGTTACATTGATTTACATTGTGCACCATCCATTAAGTCTAACCTATGTAATAGCAAGAACAATTAAACATTTAGCAAAAGACCGATATCAAATGGCATGTTATTAACATATTTTCTTGCAACAGGTCTCTCTTGAAAAATATAGCCCCTTTCACTGAGATAGGATAAATAAACGTTGAATAAATAAATATAGGCCTGATTGTTTAGGCTTATTTTTTTGCTGCTAGGGATTACTTTTGTTGTTGTTATTGAATGAAATGCGTTCCCTCTGTCCAGTCTCTACCCCGTTAGGCCAGGGCCGGGTGAACCAGCTCGGTGGGATGTTTATCAACGGCAGACCCCTGCCCAACCACATCCGCCACAAGATCGTGGAGATGGCCCACCACGGCATCCGACCCTGTGTCATCTCCCGCCAGCTCCGAGTCTCCCATGGATGCGTGTCCAAAATCTTGTGCCGGTACCAAGAGACAGGCTCCATCAGGCCCGGGTCCATCGGAGGCAGCAAACCCAAGGTGAGGGCCCTAGAACCGGACTGTATAGCAGCGATGTCTCTGTCAAGCCCAACTTAATGGGCCCTCAACATGCCACTAACAGGATACATGTAATTGGGGATGACAGGCCGTTAAACTAAAAGGATATATAATAATTAACAGTTTTGTGTGGTATAATTTATTGTCATATGCTATTCATTATTCCGAATACATATTTAATTTATAAGACCTTATTTTATGCGCACTTTTAGCACCATATTAATACAGACTGTCAAAACATGGGTTTTGAAAACGATCAGGTAAAAGATAAAACTCAACAGAACTGTATACTACAGTGCCTATTAGACACAGTGTAGCCTAATTTATTTTAAAATTAAAATAAATAAATGTGCAATAGCAATCATAGGCCTAATGAAATGTTTCCTGCATCCTTGCCACTTGAAGCAGACAACAACCCCAGATGTGGACAAGAAGATCGAGGAATACAAGAAAGACAACCCGGGCATGTTCAGCTGGGAAATCAGGGATAAATTACTCAAAGACGGGATCTGCGACAGAAACAACATCCCCTCAGGTATTTACATTTTTTAACTAATAATGTATACCTTAAAGATCTACAAACCAAACATATATTATAATTATCTTAACCAGAGCATAGTGTCCAATATGTAATTGTACACTACTTAACTAAAATCGTATAAGCCTACAATAATATTATGCGTTTGCATACGCCTAGTAAAAAGTGCAGGAGAAGATAGCCTATAGCCTAAAGTCATAAAAGCATATAAAAATGACACCCCTATTGCAACAACTGTAAACATTCTGAAACTTAGAAAATATAAACAGATATAAAAATAGAATTTTGTGAAACATTATTGCGAGGTGAAAACCAATCAACAGGTGCTAAGACAATATGCATTGGATGTTGGCAGTTTCATCAATTCAAGCATGATTTTTTACTAATAATTTATCACTTATGTATTTACTTTGAAAGTGAGTTCAATCAGCCGTATCATGCGTTGTAAATTCGGGGGAGTTGGAGGAGAAGATGAGGAGGACGATGATGAAATCCAGAAAAGGGAATTGGAAGAGAACGAAAGACGAGCGAAACACAGCATCGACGGCATCCTCGGGGATAGATGTGAGTAATGGTTTTAATCAAAAGCAGTGCAAAGCTTTGGCGATGTTGACTGTTGGCCACGGTTTCCTTATTGGACAAGCGTGCAATTTTGGTTTAGAAAATCATTTTTATTTCAGAAGTATGGAATGCTTCTTTTCCTCTCAATTTTCTATATTTGGTTGTGATACAATATGTGCTGAGATGTTGTTTAGAAGTTGTTAAAAGTCGGTTAATTCGTTGGCCACTTGAGACAGTTGAAAATTGGGAGAAATGGGGAATATTAAAAATGTGTTGTTGTCTCTTGAAGATGCTGAATTAGCAAATAACCTGCATATTACACTAAATTCAGATGGGTACGGCCTACATAATGTGCAGAGAAAAAAATGCAGAATTGAATTAGAATACCCATATAATGCGATACATGGAAATATAATCATGGACCATTACTATTTAATTAAATACCTAAATCGTTTACGAAATAAAAATGTTTGGACGCGTGACTCTGCGTTTAACTTTTTTTGTGGTTGGTTTGTCAAGCGGAATGATTGTTGTGCAGATATGAGATAGATATTGAATTTTAAAAAACGAATATTCAAGCATTTGAAAATAACAACTATTTTGGTGGTTTTCTGCAATACAGGCCTAGCCTAACTTTATGAATATGGACTTTTGAGTTGCATGCCTGTGTTTATACTAAACGAAACTTTTGCTAAAGGCAAACGTTTCCATATGAAGTTGATCAAACATTTGCCCAACAGTTCCGTCCCCCATAAAAAAGACGGTTCCTCCGCACACAATCGGACACTTGAGGATGAACTTGCCGGACAAAGGCGAGAGAGTCTATTGAGACTCACACTTCGGTTTCAGGCGCACAAAGGCCTGCTATAGCAAGCGGCTCAGTGGTGTACAAAAAGACGCCAAAGCTTTTCAAAATGTGTAGAGAAAGGGAGAAAAAATGCGCTGACAAAAGGCTGGGAGAAGACATTATGGACCCGCAATGAGCGATGAATAATTCAGATAACACCAATGGGCAACTCCGGACGGTTTTATAGACTGCGCGCCGAGAGAAAATGGCCGTTTTCAACGACAAAAAATGTTCATTTGGAGACTTTTTCAGCGTCAAGAGATGGGTTTGCTATTCAGACTCAGAGAGAACGAGACAGCATCCTATCTCTCCCTATGACCTGGATTTTTCCCGAACACCTGTTGCTTGGTGACCTGTTGGTTTTTCAGGAATGTAGGCTATACTTTCAGAAACTGACTTTTTTAAACATACAATTTTAGAAATGTGAGCAAAGCCTATTCCAAGTTCATAACAAGGTTTCGGAAGGGACACATTGCCTGTTTTACATATTATTATTTGTATTTTTTTCTGGGGGGGGGGGGGTTAAATTATTTTCACTTATAGCAAATATGTATCTGAAGAACTCAACCATTTTTTTTTACACATTTTCCAAGCATCCTCAAATGATTAGGCCTTTCTTATCGCTCTTTTACTCATGTGTTTAGACTCGTTGCGCAGGAGGCATGGTCTGCTTACTACTCCTTACATCAGTCATCGCAGTGTAAACCCTTTCTAGTAGATTAAACTCAAACCTTTTATTTCTTCCCACTTTCATCTAGGGACAAAGCCCGCCCGGTCCTCTTCGCCCGCGGCGCGCGCATTCATGCCATATGTATAGCCGCTTTCCTGCCCTTTTCCAGGCGAGGCATCGCGAATACAGATCAGGATAGGCAATTTACTTTGTTAACCTTTTAAAATGTATTCTCTCAGTTTGGTTAATATTTTTCCCGCGGGGTTCGATATCTGATATTATTCCCCTCCATTTTCTCTGTTATCTATTCGTGCTGATGATGCCTTGTTTAGAGAGATTATACAGGCTTGCAGATATTGTGAGAGAGGTGTATGATTAGGATATAGATATTGTAAGTTAGGAACAGCCAGGCATGATAAAACGTTGCAACAAGTGTGCACAACAAGTGACATTAAATTGTTATTACGACCTATATATGTATCACAGTATGATTTACAGCCTATTTATTTTAAAATATGCCAAACGTCTGAACGGACTAAAAGTTGTTGTTTTTACGTGTTATTTAGATTCAATAAATATAGTTGAGTGTTTTGGGAAGAATTCGTCAACGTATTTTCCTTTAATTCAGTACCTCGACACCTTGTTACATTGCCAGACTAATCATCTTAATCTTATCCACAATGACAACATTAACTCATTAGCTCAGAGCAAACTCAAGTGTTGATAATGGCATATCTGAAATGTTGTCTACTCAAATTATATTCCAATTCAAACACAGTCCAATGATTACTTTCCCTTTTCCCTCAGTCTGCAATGGCCATATGTAATTCTCTTATCCTCTTGTGTGTGCCTGTGGAAGTAGTTGATCTTGTTGTTTTCGTTTTCCTTTAAAGCTCTTCATTAGAATGTGAAAAGGCTGTCTTGGGTATGGAGAGGGTGTCTTCTGGCCAAATATTGATTAAGTAGGTGTTTGTAGAGGCTATTGTTGCAGGAGAGAGAGGACTGTTTCTCTCTGCCTCTTTCGCCTCGGCCTCCATTGTTGGCTACCCTTAAGTGCAGAGATCAAAGCTGCTCTGTTTTGATTTATTTGTCTGGGAAAAGGCCACTGTTGAGTTCAGTGGGATAAAGTAGCTATACTGGGACCAGGTAGCTACTACTAGATCTGCATGACATTACAGGGCACCTAGAGCATTCTGGGAAAAGGATGCCCCCAAGCAAATGGTAAATGTCGCGCTTTTAATCAGGAAATGAATCTGATGTTAAACGATTGCAGTTCCTGTTTAAGAGGTATAGTTGAGTTCAGGGGAAACAAAATGTTAAATGTATAAATTCGATTATTTATATATAATTAAGAATGTTATGGTGATTGACCAATTTTTTAACAGCAGTTAAAAAAAATAAAAAAAATAAAGAAATTGGGGACATAGTAAATACTTTCTATTAGTATGAACACATTCATTTGGTGCAAAAATTGTCTGCAGAAAGTGCTCAACCTTGTCAATCTTGCATGAGCAAATTACATAAATGATACCAGCATGGAAGTGGTCTCCTAAACTGAATGAATGGTTTCATGTTAATTAATCAATAAATACTGGCACATTAACTGCCTCCTAATGAATGACACCACCTTCCTCTGTTTATGACTATAACACCAACGGACACCCCTTTAGCCTCATTTAGCTAATTAAAATAACCAAAGTCATGAAAGAGGAGTAGCCTACTCTTGCAGATTCCATTTATGACAATGGGGGGGTTTGGGGGGGGGAGAGAAAAAAAGAAAAGCTCAGAAATACAAACAGTCAAAGGGATAACTTATCTTGAAAGGGAATCCCGCGGTGCCAAATTGAATAAGCCCAGTTCTTTCAAATCTGCCATGGTGAACGCAGTCAACATGTAATAATTGGTTTCATTGAGGCACATTCACAAAATCTGCTCCCATTCTCCTGGCTCCATTGTCCTGGGGCAGGCAAATAGCCAGGGGGACAGGAGGAATCAAGTGCTGACAAAACATGAAAGATTTAGCTGCTTTTGTCAAAGAAACTGAGTAGGACTTTGTTTGTGTAAATAAAGTGGGAAAACTGGCTCCCCACTACTTTGGCATGGACTGAGAGAGTTTGGAGAGAGAGGAGAGAGAGGAGAGAGAGAGGGGGGGGGGGGAAGAGTAGAGGGAAAGAGAGAGAACAGAGAAACAGAAAAAAGTGAGAGCCATTTTTAAACGTGGCATGCATAGCCCGTAATATGCAAACTGCAATCATCCGGTTGAAGCTAGATCTATAGGGAATCATATCAATGGTCGCTATGATTAGTTTATTTCCACAAACCCTATAAACCAATTAGAATGTTTCATAATGTCTTTTCTCCCAGGGCATTCAGAAGTTTCAATAAACGCATGTCTCTCACTCACTCAGTAATAGCCGACCATGTCAGGAACACCCCCCAAAAAAAAAACCTCAGACACAACAGCGGAAACCTTTAGGGAAGTTAGGCATTGATTTTCTATAACGTTGTATATTTGTCAGCGGTCCGTGCGTTTCTACGCTGTCTTAGTGAAGCAGAGGGATCGAGAGATGGAGAGAGAGAGACTATCTCCAGTCATAACAAACAACAGTGCCTCATTGCGACCAGTGGAATGTTTTCTACCAACTACTTTCCATCTCTGCTTCCAGGCAGAGCAGTGGAGAAATCCAGGCACTGGGATAGAGAAGAGAAATAGCTGGGTCTTGACTCTGTGTGCGATCACTGGCTGTCTCCCTGCCTGGGTTATTACTACTTATGTAAACCCAATTTAACTGTACTGTGACGGTATGCCACACCAGAAATCCAAATTCACAATACCTGGAGTATAGCAACTCTTTCTTGGAGATTGATGTTGGATGGAGGGATCAGAATTCATTCAGGGCTGAGAGTTTTTATTAACACCAATAGATGAATAAAAGATGTCTCCCAGATCATTTGGTGTTTGGTGTCATCACCAGTAGTCAAACATAGAGGCAGTTTAGTGTCATACACATTTTTGATGAACTTATGTGTTTGGTCTTAACCTTTTCCACCTGGATTTCTCCTGGTGTTTTGTTTGGATCAAGTTCAAATGAAGTCGTACCTTATTTTTGACTTCTGTAGTGTGTTGTCGTTTCCTGCGAACCATTTTATAAAATCATAAGCTCAGCTATTAAGTAAGAGACGTCCAGATTCTCCTGGCTTGCATACTTAGAGAATGTACACTACCGTTGAAAAGTTTGGGGTCACTTAGAAATGACCTTGTTTTTGAAAGAAAAGCAACAATTTTTCCCATTAAAATAACATCAAATTGATCAGAAATACAGTGTAGACATTGTTAATGTTGTAAATGACTATTGTAGCTGGAAACGGCTGATTTTTTAATGGAATATCTACATTGATGTACAGAGGCCCATTATCAGCAACCATCACTCCTGTGTTTCAATGGCATGTTGTGTTAAGCTAATCCAAGTTTATCGTTTTAAAAGCTAATTGGTCATTAGAAAACTATTTTGCAATTGTGTTAGCACAGCTGAAAACTGTTGTACTGATTAAAGAAGCAATAAAACTGGCCTTCTTTAGACTTGTTGAGTATCTGGAGCATCATATGACTTTTTCTTTGCAACTCTGCCTAGAAGGCCAGCATCCCGGAGTCACCTCTTCACTGTTGACGTTGAGACTGGTGTTTTGCAGGTACTATTTCATGAAGCTGCTAGTTGAGGACTTGTGAGGCTTCTGTTTCTCAAACTAGACACTCTAATGTACTTGTCCTCTTGCTCAGTTTTGCACCGGGGCATCCCACTCATCTTTCTATTCTGGCTAGAGCCAGTTTGCGCTGTTCTGTGAAGGGAGAAGTACACAGCATTGTACAAGATCTTCAGTTTCTTGGCAATTTCTTGCAAGGAATAACCTTCATTTCTCAGAACAAGAATAGAATGACGAGTTTCAGAAGAAAGTTATTTGTTTCTGGCCATTTTGAGCCTGTAATCGAACCCACAAATGCTGATGTTCCAGATACTCAACAAGTCTAACGAAGGCCAGTGTTATTGCTTCTTTAATCAGTACAACAGTTTTCAGCTGTGCTAACATAATTGCAAGATAGTTTTCTAATGATCAATTAGCCTTTTAAAATGAATACTTGGATTAGCTAACACAATGTGCCGTTGGAACACAGGAGTGTTGGTTGCTGATAATGGGCCTCTGTACGCCAATGTAGATATTCCAGCTACAATAGTCATTTACAACATTAACAATGTCTACACTGTATTTCTGATCAATTTTATGTTATTTTAATGGACAAAATATTTGCTTTTCTTTCAAAAACAAGGACATTTCTAAGTGACCCCAAACGTTTGAATGGTAGTGTATAAATACAAAAGTATGTGGACACCCCTTAAAATGAGTGGATTCAGTAATTTCAGCCACACCCGTTGCTGACAGGTGTATACAAGTGGCACACAGCCATGCAATTTCTATAAAGAAACGTTGGCAGTAGAATGGCTTTACTGAAGAGCTCAGTGACTTTCAACAGGGCACTGTCATAGGATGCTACCTTTCAAACAAGTCAGTTTGTCAAATTTCTGCCCTGCTGCAGCTGCCCCGGGTCAACTGTAAGTGCTGTTAAGTGGAAACTGTTGAGCAACAACGGCTCAGCTGCGAAGTGGTAGGCCACACAAGCTCACAAAACGGGACCGCTGAGTGCTGAAGCCCATAGCACGTAAAAATCGTCTGTCCTCAGGTGCAACACTCACTACTGAGTTCCAATCTGCCTCTGGAAGCAACATGAGCACTGTAACTGTTCGTCTGGAGCTTCATGAAATGGGGTTCCATGGCAGAGCAGCCGCACACAAGTCTAAGATCACCATGCGTGTTGTAAAGCTTGCCGCCATTGGATTCTGGAGCAGTGGAAACGCATTCTTTGGAGTGATGAATCATGCTTCACCATCTGGCAGTCCGACAGACAAATCTGGATTTGGTGGATGCAAGGAGGATGCTACCTGCCCCAATGCACAGTGCAACCTGTAAAGTTTGGTGGAGGAGGAATAACGGTTCGTGGTTCGGGCTAGACCACTTAGTTCCAGTGAAGGGAAATCTTAACACTGCAGCATACAATGACATTCTAGACTATTATGTGCTTCCAACTTTGTGGCAACAGTTTGGGGAAGGCCCTTTCTTGTTTCAGCATGACAATGCCCCTGTGCACAAAGTGAGGTCCATACAGAAAGGCTTTGTCGAGATCAGTGTGGAACAACTTAACTGGCCTGCACAGATCCCTGACCTCAACCCCACCGAACATCTTTGGGATGAATTGGAACACCGACAGCGAGTCAGGCCTTATCGCCCAACATCAGTGCCCGACCTCATTAATGCTCTTGTAGCAGAATGGAATCAAGTCCCCATAGCAATGCTCCAACGTCTAGTGGAAAGCCTTCCCAGAAGAGTGGAGGCTGTTATAGCAGCAAAGGAGGGACCAACTCCATGTTAATGCCCATGATTTTGGAATGAGATGTTCAACGAGCAGGTGTCCACATACTTTTGCTCACGTTGTGTATGTTAGCGGTGCATTGAAAAGCATCCCCCTCCCTATTCACTCCCTTATTTATCTCCTCTCACCCTGGCTATACACACCACATTTACTTCAGCCTATGTCAAAGCATCACTCTCAAGACTCTCTCTCAAGAAAATCCACACTGGTTTATCTGCAAGTGAATACAGGCTCTATGCTTCATTAAATCCTCTTTCTGTGTTGGCACCCGCATTGTGAGGACTGTGATATTAATTCAAAGGACAATTAATGAATGCAGGCCAACTTTGAAGTGAGGGAGCGGGGTCCTGCCCTGGGCCTGCCTCTCGTCACTGATGGACTCCCGTCACATTCTCCCCACTGCCCAGAGAGACAGTTTGAAGTGGCTGAAAGAGAAAGAGAGAAGAAGAGAGAAAGAGAAGAGTGACCAATAGAAGGTCAAGGAGAACGCTCTATTTCCTTGGAAGTATTAGCTAAGCAAAACTCTGTGATGGTGGAGGATAAAGGAGTTTGGAGAGAATGAGGTCGGGGGAGCGGGGTGAGGGGCGAGGGGAGTTCTGGCAAAAAAAGGTTTCGATACAATGAGATAGTTAATTGAGTAAAGCCAGACAGCGTTGTCAATCACTTAACTTGGTTTAGCCTTGCTTCTATTATTTTTTATGAGCGGTTTAGTTCGGCGCAGAATGGAATGGACACGGTAGAGTCATTTCGTAGCTCTTTTTAGTCGTGTTTTCTCACGGAAAAGAGCAACAACAACAAAAAAGTCTGCTTTTGTTTTCGCGTCTTGGTGCATCTCGATTAGACGCAAACATTATCCAAGCACGATGAGATATGCCTAAAAAAATGCAAAAAATATCCGAACTTTAAGATAAAGAAACCAGGACAGACAGACTAACCAGTAAAAGGAGAAACAGAAAGAAAGACACGTCACAGCCTAGAGAATGTGTTATGGAAAAGAAGAGAAACTGAGGAATGCCACGGTGGTTGAACTCTGGCCGTTCACTGCCTATGAAGTTTTTGTGGAGGGGTGATGTTGGCCTGTAAAGGGGTCAGCAGCCCACCTCCGCTCCTCTCCTGCCCCCTCCCCTTTATGACAGTACATGGGGGTGTAGTTTGGCAGGGTCAGAGGGCGACTTAGGGTCACTGCCTGTTAAAACTATCTCCTCGTCAGGAAGAGAAGGTTAAAATAATGTTTAGTTCACCATGACAGCTAATGGACTCCCGCTCTATTTCTCTGGGCTATAGAACATATTACATAGTCATCCAATATTATAGGAATCTTGTAGGTTTTTCTGATATTATTGGATGTGTAAAGCTAAAGTGAATTGGAATGATGCTGGTGGTTGCTTGGTGTGAGACTATGAGAGTAGGCCCACTAGGCCCATTATGCACCTGGGGAGCGGGTGGCTTGGGCGGCTGGGTCAGGGTGGGTCGGTGCTGGGGGGGAGCGTGTGGCAGACTGGCCTGTTCATGTGGCCCTGCATGGGTACTGTGCCACTGCTTTGTCCCTTCTTTGGGGGTGGCAATGCCACCGTGAAACTGTCACCTCACTCCACCCCACTGGAACTAAATAATAAGATGCCCCACACTGGGTCCACATAATGCCCTGCACAGGGCCGTTTGGGGCTTTTTGCCACTTCAGCTACATCAGAGAGTGATACATCTTTTTAACGTCATATCGCTGACTCTCTTTGTGTGTGATCTCCGCAGCCCACTCTCCAATCACTCTCTCTCTCTCTCTTGCTCTCTCGCCCTCCATCCCTGCTCCATCCCTCCTCCTTCGTCCCTTCCTCCCTCTTTCCCAGGCAGCTGCGACAGACTCCTGGGGGCTCCTTAGCAAGTCAAGTGAGAGCCAGGCCCCACTCCCCTCTTCCTCCCCATCCTCCCCTCTTTCTCCTCCTTTTCTCACCACACTGTTAACTCCAGCTGGGGCCATAAGCTGTCAGTTAACCATTATACCCTGTGTGCATCTGCTGGGTCTAGCCCTAGCTTTTCCTTGTCACGCCTCCATGGCGATGATGTACTGTTTTATTCAGTGAGTCGGCCATCCAGTCCTGCTCTCTGAAAGGGCCAGATCTACTTCCCTGTGCAAATAACTAGTTAATTTGTTTCTTCTGCCTTTTGTTTTGGGTGCAGGGGAACACATGTCAGCATCTCAATTACGCTCTCTATTAAGAGCCCCTAGAGGAAGGGCCGCCCAGCCCTACGACCAGCCCCGTCATAAACAGCCCCATATGGCCCTCTCTCTAAACCCTTTCTCTCTATTTATACCTACTGTATCTCTCTTTTTCTGTTGCTTTCTGTCTCTTTCTGGATTCGCTCTCTCCTTCTATCCGGCTCAGTCCTTCTGGCTCTTTCTCTAATCTCTTTCTCCATCAGTCTCCTTCAATCTGCCTCTTTTTCTTCCTCTCTCCCTCTCTTTCTACATCTTTATTCTGAGATTGCAAAATCAGAGTGTGTGTATTGGTGACTGTGTGTGTGTGTATTGGCAACTCTTTGTATGGGTGTGTGTGTGTTTGTGTGTGTTTGTGTGTGTGTGTGTGTATTGGCGAGTCGTGACTCGTGTGTGTGTATGTGTGTGTCAGCCACTATGTGTGTGTAATATGTGTCTCCTCGTGTTAACATCTCAGAGTAGGGTGAAGAGGGAATGCTTGCCAGGGTGTGTCTTGGCCACTGGACTCGATACAGTCAACAAGCCCAGTCAGTCCCTATTTGAGGTCTGGTCTGTGTGGAGGTTTTTCTCTACTGTTAAATACTGTTCTGCTAGAGGTGATTGTAATGGACAGAGACAGTCTGACGGTTCGCATCTCTGTGTGTGTGCCATGCCTGTCTACTTCCTGGATCAATAAACCATTTAGTTTAGTTAAGGTTTGTGTGTGTGTGCTTTTGGCAATGTCAGTCCTCTGTAAATCGTTGTGGGCGTGTCTGCATGTGTTAGCGAGGGTTTCTGTGTAAACGGCATATACATTTTTATACTTTTTTAAAACCTTTATTTAAGAAGAGAGTCATGCTGAGACCACGGTATCTTTCACAGATGTATACACATGTATACACATCAACCTGTATACACACCCTGTTTACACATCAATACACAATTACACTATACATACAGTTGAAGTCTGAAGTTTATATACACCTTAGCCAAATACATTTACTGTTGTTTTTCAGAATTCCTGACATTTAATCCTAGTAAAACAATTCCCTGTCTTAGGTCAGTTAGGATCACCACTTTATTTTAAGAATGTGAAATGTCAGGATAATAGTAGACATAATGATTTATTTCAGCTTTCAGAAGTTTACATACACTCAATTAGTATTTGGTAGCATTGCCTTTAAATTGTTTAACTTGGATCAAACATTTCAGGTAGCCTTCCACCAGCTTCCCACAATAAGTTGGGTGCATTTTGGCCCATTCCTCCTGACAGAGCTGAGGTCAGGCTTTGTGATGGCCATTCCAATACCTTGACTTTGTTGCCCTTAAGCCATTTTGCCACAACTTGGAAGTATGGTTGTGGTCATTGTCCATTTGGAAGACCCATTTGCGACCAAGCTTTAACTTTCTGATTGATGTCGAGATGTTGCTTCAATATATCCACATAATTTCCCGTCTTTATGATGCTATCTATTTTGTGAAGTGCACCAGTCCCTCCTGCAGAAAAGCACCCCCACAACATGATGCTGCCACCCCCGTGCTTCACGGTTGGGATGGTGTTCTTTGGCTTGCAAGCCTCCCCCTTTTCCCTCCAAACATAACAATGGTCATTATGGCCAGACAGCTCTATTTTTGTTTCATCAGACCAGAGGACATTTCTCCAAAAAGTACAATCTTTGTCCCCATGTGCAGTTGCAAACCGTAGTCTGGCTTTTATATGGCGGTTTTGGAGCAGTGGCTCCTTCCTTGCTGAGCGGCCTTTCAGGTTATGTCGATATTGGACTCATTTTACTGTGGATATAGATACTTTTGTACCTGTTTCCTCCAGCATCTTCACAAGATCCTTTGCTGTTGTTTTTGGATTGATTTGCACTTTTCACACCAAAGTATGTTCATCTCTAGGAGACAGAATGCGTCTCCTTCCTGAGGGGTATGATGGCCCATGGTATTTATACTTACGTACTATTGTTTGTACAGATGAACGATGTACCTTCAGGTGTTTGGAAATATGTTTGGAGGTCTTGGCTGATTTCTTTTGATTTTCCCATGATGTCAAGCAAAGAGGCACTGAGTTTGAAGGTAGGCCTTGAAATACATCCACAGGTACACCTCTAATTGACTCAAATTATGTCAATTAGCCTATCAGAAGTTTCAGAAGCCATGACATCATTTTCTGGAATTTTCCAAGCTGTTTAAAGGCACAGTCAACTTAGTGTATGCAAACTTCTGACCCACTGGAATTGTGATACAGTGAATTATAAGTAAAATAATATGTCTGTAAACAACTGTTGGAACAATTACTTGTGTCACGCACAAAGTAGATGTCCTAACCAACTTTCCAAAACTATAGTTTGTTAACAATACATTTGTGGAGTGGTTGAAAAACAAGTTTTAATGACTCCAACATAAGTGTATGCAAACTTCCGACTTCAACTGTATCTACATACGCATTCATTACACAATACATGAAAAGCAAACACAAAGCTCGAAAAGCAAAACACAATGATATGAAACAAACATATTCTTCAGTAAAAAGGCCCTCTGACATCCGCCTGAATTGCCCGCATAAAGGCACCAACTCCACCAACTTGAAGGATTTTTGGAGAGGATTCCTCATGAGAGGTGGAAATAAAAAACCCTGAGTCCAGGTCTGGTAACTTATACGTCTGAAGGTTAACAATTTACTAAGGAACGGCGGAAGCTTATGCAAGAGGGCTTTATAACCAAAAAGAGCTCAATGCATCAATCTAAGACACTGTAATTATTTAAAATCTCAGACACACCGGTAGGATTGTCAAACGTTTGCCTGCCGACAGTACTCAGCACCTCTGAACACTGTCGGCAGTCAATCCCTTTTGTGTTCACACAGCAAAGACCTAGAAGTCGTCAGCCACTCAGCCTTGTTAAAATACTCCAATCCAGAATGTGGCAGTACCGTTGTTTGGCAATGCATGTCCGTATGTGTTGCTTAGTTCATGGTCTAGATTCCAATGTTAACAAGCTAGATAGCTTTGCTAATGTTGCTATTTTGTAGAAAGCACTTGACGGCCACAGGTAGATAACTACCTAGCAAGATGACGAAGAAACTATTGAATACATAATCCCATACTGCCAGTGCCAGACCATAGACACTTGTTGAAATATCTAGCTAATGTTAGCATATTCGCTAGCTGGCACAACCTAGCTAGTTAGCTAAGGACACTGCGCTAACTCGGCAGCTAACACAGGCAGTTTTTCATGGAAACGAATCCATTGTGATTTAATGATAATGTAAATATTAGCTACAGTGGTTAGATAGTTTGGAGGAAGTATTTAGTGTTGTGTGCATTGCATCTGTGCACTTAGCTAGCTCCCATCCCATAGCCTAAATTGCATATTAATTGTGACTGGCTCATGCCTCCTCTATTTTTTCTTTTTTGTTGTCACTCCTGTTGGCTCCCCCCACGTGGGGATTCGTGCTCTCTGATTGGCTCAAAGTCAAGTTGTTGGCTACTGACGTGCATTGCGATTCCAAAAGTAGAAATGTCAGGTTCTTCGCCACTGGTTTGGCACCCAGCAGTTACTGCTTTTGTTCTAGCAAAAGAAGGAATGGCCTCCCACTGTGATAAGTATCTATTGGCAGTGAGATTCTCTGTGTGTTTCATGCTCGAGAGGGAAGCACTGTCTAACACAAACTATGTACCTGTTGAAATCTACATATCCATCTATCCTTACTGTGTCGCTCTGTCAACCTTATTCAATGTATCCTTTATCTACTGGCCTTACCACGTCCTGGTCCTGCTTTGTTTAAATGTCTATTTTAGTGGCTAATTCAGCAGCAAAACCAATTTCCTCCTCAGGGAAAATAATCAATTTTTGTGTTAATTTAGATTATTGTCAGAGGCACAGCCAAACTGTGGAGTATTTTGTATTTTCAGCACCCTAGCTCCAGGGTAAAATTTGATTTGAGTGTTGAAGTGAGGAGGTCCCCTTGTGTGTTCAGTATCCTCTTCTCCTGTTTGTTGATGGGAATGTGTGGGAACCCTGTTGCTCTAGGTTCCTGCGTTTGCGTCAATGTTGCCCTCTCGTTGTGTTCCGCCACGGGCATCGGAACGTGGTTGGTATTCTCAAACTCAAACGTGGGCGGTTGTGGCGGGAGGAAGAGGGAAGTGGAGTAATGGAAATGGACGTGGTGGAAGGGACAGTTTTAACAATGAGTGGAGCAGAATAGAGAGCAACCCCACTTGTACTTCTTATTCTTCTCTCTCTCTCTCTCTCTCTCTCTCTCTCTCTCTCTCTCTCTCTCTCTCTCGTTCCCTCCGTAGCACCCCTTCACCTCTGTCTATCTTCTCCAGGTGCATTCAGCTCCCATCAGTTACCCCCACCCCCTCATCTTCTCAACTCCACAACCCCCATGCCCCCACCAACCCCCATGCCCCTCTGGCTATAGATGGAAGGTGGGAGGGATTGGGGTGGGGTGGGGTGGGGGGGTGCTCCCCTGCTGTGCCCCTCTACAGCCCCAGTGGCCCCTCTCTGGCCCTCTTTGTGCCCCCACAACCCCCCTTGCCTCGCTCACCCATCCAGACCCCCATTCCCTCACTCCCCTGCTGGGCAGGTGACAGGGCCCTGAATGCGGGCCGGGGCAGCCCTGATGGATTCTACAGATGGAGCGTGGAAATCAGCCCAATAGAGCCCTGCCACAGGCCTTTCCCCTCCGCCATACAAAGGAACCCGGGCCATAACACTCCCAAAGAGAGAGATGGAGAGAAAGAGATGGAGAGAAAGAGATGGAGAGAAAGAGATGGAGAGAACGAGAGAGAAAGAGGGCCAAAAGGATGACAAAAGTAACACTGTCATTTTTCATTAAAGTAGAGGCCGTGATGGAGTGTTTTCGCGGTAGTTACTAATAAGCGAGAGAGAGAGAGAGAGAGGTGGGGGGGAGAGAGAGAGAGAGAGAGAGAGAGAGAGAGAGAGAGGGGGAGAGAGAGAGAGAGAGGGGGGAGAGAGAGAGAGAGAGGGGGAGAGAGAGAGAGAGAGAGAGAGAGAGAGAGAGAGAGAGAGAGAGAGAGAGAGAAAAGAGGAGTGCACCCCTACCCTGCAATTAACATGATACAGTGCTGCTGGGGAGCTTTTCTCTCTTCTTAGCTAATTTTCAGCTTTCTTTTGGTCTCCTTCTTTTCTCTTAGCTCTTCTCAGCTTGTTTTCAGCTCTCTTTCTGTCACATTGTCTCTCTTTCTTCGATCCTTTAAATGACCATGACCATGATGTGTGTATTTGTTTATTGGTTTGCCTGGTTTCTATCTTGTTTATCGCTTAATGAATGTTTTGTGAATGTTTTGAGTAACAAGTATAGTTGCTTTTGGGGCAGAATAATTTGGGGGCAGAATTTGAGACTATTTGATAGTTTAGGACATAATAGCATCCCAATAGAATTCATGTAAAATTCACTGCAGAAAAAAATTATTTACTATACTTGATCAGTTTTTCAGTTAGGGTTTATGCTGTGTACATACCTCTCCTCAACATTGCTGTCAAAGTAACACAAACATCCCAGCCAGACCAGTATTCCAAATCATGGCTCAAAACTTTCTGCCCTGATGGATATTTACTCTTCATGTCCAACAAATCTCCCATGAGTCTCTCTGCTCTCAATGCTCTGTCCGGTGCCCCTGGTCTGAATCTAATAAAGAGCTCTTCCCTGCGTTGGAATCTTGTTTCGCCGCTCCAGAGCCACAGCAGAATTCCCAGAGCTCAAATCCCTGTGTAATGCCTGGATGGGCTCTCACTGGCAACCAGCACAAGCATTTCCTGTTCGGCTCCAGAGAATGGCACTGAGGAGACGGGAGAGACGGGAGCCCCGCTCCCCTGCCTGCCTGGCTCTCTATTTTTAATTAAACCTAAATCTGGAGAGGAGAGGAGAGAGCGAGGAGAGAGGGAGAGCTGAAGAGAGGGAGGAGAAAGAGAGAGCTGAAGAGAGGAGAAGCGTAGAGGAGAGGTTACCTCCATTAACCATGCATCCACACCATATTCTCTCTCTTTCTCTCCAGCTCTTTCCTCCTCTCTGATGCCTCACAGAGAGACATGAGGTGGTCTTGGTATGGGTAATACTATTATTACAATATAACTGGATTTGCCTCTGCTTTTAGGTGGATGTTTGGGTCTATGAGACATACGAGCACAGACTCAGACAGACCCCTATTTAAAGCTCTGTCCCACCTTCTGTCAGACTTCATGATTAGAAGGTCCCTCAGGCAAAGAGCTCAAGGGAATGGAATTTAACCCTTTCTGTCTGTAGCCATCTGCGTTGGAAACATTGTTATAGAGAAAAAGCAACGCGTGAAATCAGAGGTTCTAGACACAGCAGACAGATGCATGTGTGTGTGTATACGTTTATGTGTGTGTGTGTGTGTGTGACGAGTGCATTGCAGACACGTAATGGTGGACAATGGGTGGCTGTCACGCTAGTTTGAGGACCCTAATCATTATTTAATAGACAGCTAGCCTCCCCCCATACGTTGCTTTAGTCCTTCAGTCTCCCAGCCTCAAGCCTTCATTCACCACTCTTCTGCTGAATTAGGCCTTAAAAGCCCTCTCCGTCTCTCTGTCTGTCTGCCTCTATATCCCTCTGTCCCTCTGTCTGTCTGCCTCTATATCCCTCTGTCTGTCTGTTTCTATATCCCTCTATCTGTCTGTCTGTTTCTATATCCCTCTATCTGTCTGTCTGTTTCTATATCCCTCTATCTGTCTGTCTGTCTCTATATCCCTCTGTCCCTCTGTCTGTCTGTTTCTATATCCCTCCATCTGTTTGTCTGTCTGTCCGTCTGTCCGTCTGTCCGTCTGTCCGTCTGTCCGTTTGTCCATTTGTCCGTCTGTCCATCTGTCTTTCTCTATATTCTTCTGTCCTTCTGTCTCTTCTGTCTCTTTGTCCATCTGTCTTTCTCTATATTCTCCTGTCCCTCTGTCCCTCTGTCTCTCTGTCCATCTGTCTTTCTCTATATTCTCCTGTCCCTCTGTCTCTTTGTCCATCTGTCTTTCTCTATATTCTCCTGTCCCTCTGTCCCTCTGTCTCTCTGTCCATATGTCTTTCTCTATATTCTTCTGTCCCTCTGTCCCTCTGTCCCTCTGTCCCTCTGTCTTTCTCTATATTCTTCTGTCCCTCTGTCCTTCTGTCCCTTCTGTCTCTCTGTCCCGCTGTCCAGCAGCCCTCAACTGAGCAAACAGATGAAAGACACAATCTGGAATTACATTGTCATACAAAATGGTGATATCCTACTTTGCCCAACAGGTATACGACTCCTTTAATCCATGTTTAAACGGACTACTGGTCTGTCTGGGCTCTCTTTTGATCACCTTAGGATCCACTGGGGCCTGTGTGGAGTTTAGAAGGGGGTGTTGAGGATCAATTTAAAGTGATCCCACCCTGTGAAAGCCCTAAGGTCACATCATAGTGGGCGAGAACTAGATATATTATTCCCTGACCGCAGGAGCTACCCAGGTCATACTATGGGCCCTAGTCATTACATTACATTGCAGGATTTATCCCAAGTCTTTGACACCTGTTGCTTCTGTGTGTCTCTCTAATAAAGGTCAAGGGTTTACTTTACATTCCAAGTCTAAGAAATACATTTTGTTGCTCCCCTCCTCCATTCAAAATAACAGCTTTCCTGTTTCGTTTTTCTAACCGGCCAATCAGAATAACCATTATCTGTTATGTGTTTGCAGCCAGCCACTCAGACGAGGGTTCGGACGTGGACTCCGAGCCGGGCCTGCCACTAAAGAGGAAACAGCGTCGCAGTAGGACCACCTTCTCAGCCGAGCAGCTGGAGGAGCTGGAGAGAGCCTTTGAACGAACACACTACCCTGATATATACACCAGAGAAGAGCTAGCTCAGAGGGCCAAACTCACAGAAGCCAGAGTTCAGGTTAGTGAAGACCAATACACACACAGACAAGAATGCAGACATACACACAGAAGTACACAAACATTGGCAAGCACATACACACACATGGCAGGCAGGCATGCATGCTTAGATGCACACACACACACACACACACACACACACACACACACACACACACACACACACACACACACACACACACACACACACACACACACACACACACACACACACACACACACACACACACACACACACACACACACACACACACACACACCAGTTGTACTAGGATGTCTTTAACCCCTGCCGCCCCATACACACACACATTCTGGAGGTCTTTGTCCACAGTCCCAGGGGCCCAATCTGGTCTGCGACTGCTCTGTGATCTGCTGGGCTGGAGATTCCTGGGGATATGTGCAATATGGGTGTTAAACTGGCCTGGCATGGTGCCATTCACCCCCTCCAGACATCAGTCACATGTCAGCTGTACACACACACACACACACACACACACACACACACACACACACACACACACACACACACACACACACACACACACACACACACACACACACACACACACACACACACACACACACACACACACACACACACACACACACACACACAGGCCTCACTGTATTCTCAGATATAAAAGTTTCCTTTTTTGACATCTTTTGTAAAAAGATATCTATTAAAAGCAACTAAAAAAGATGCCAGAATTAAAGATTCTTTATTAAGCCATTAAAGTGATTTCATTGGTTTATGGGTTTGTCAGGATTCCCCAACAGGCGACCCATGGGCTGGAGATTTTAATTAGGCCCCCAAGTGTTCAAAACAAAAAAATACAAAGAATATATTTACATTTGTATATCATTTTCAGTGTTGGACATAAAAGACTGTAAAATCCCCAGGAAATCAGCTCAAAGTGATTATAATTGGAGTCTGTTCCCCAATATCCCCACGCATAAATAGAGAGGCATACTGTTTGTCATCGTACCCAAGTGGGATCCAGATTTGAAATGGTTTTGTTTTTATCAAAAACTGTTTGGGATTCTTGACGTCAATTTGCAGTGTTCAAATAATTTCTTTCTAAGTACAGTTGAAGTTTAAAACCTTTTTTTCAACCACTCCACAAATGTATTGTTAACAAACTATAGTTTTGGCAAGTTGGTTAGGACATCTACTTTGTGCATGACACAAAGTGCATTGTCTTCATGGATTAAGCCATGTAAGGGCTGTACTTACAGTTGAAGTCGGAAGTTTACATACACTTAGGTTGGAGTCATTGAAACTCGTTTTTCAACCACTCCACAAATTTCTTGTTAACAAACTATAGTTTTGGCAAATCTACTTTGTGCGTGACACAAGTCATTTTTCCAACAATTGTTTACAGACATATTATTTCACTTACAATTCACTGTATCACAATTCCAGTGGGTCAGAAGTTTACATACACTAAGTTGACTGTGCCTTTAAACAGCTTGGAAAATTCCTGAAAATGATGTCATGGCATAAGAAGCTTCTGATAGGCTAATTAACAACATTTGAGTCAATAGGAGGTGTACCTGT
Source organism: Oncorhynchus keta (assembly GCF_023373465.1). NCBI lineage: Eukaryota > Metazoa > Chordata > Actinopteri > Salmoniformes > Salmonidae > Oncorhynchus > Oncorhynchus keta. The sequence continues at coordinate 32,252,913 of NC_068443.1, forward strand.
GGATGTATTTCAAGGCCTACCTTCAAACTCAGTGCCTCTTTGCTTGACACCATGGGAAATTAAAAATAAATCAGCCAAGACCTCAGAAAAAAATTCAGACCTCCACAAGTCTGATTCATCCTTGGGAGCAATTTCCAAACGCCTGAAGGTACCACGTTCATCTGTACAAACAATAGTACGCATGTATAAATACCTTGGGACGACGCAGCCGTCATACCCCTCAGGAAGGAGACGCCTTCTGTCTCCTAGAGATGAACTTACTTTGGTGCAAAAGGTGCAAATCAATCCCAGAACAACAGCAAAGGACCTTATGAAGATGCTGGAGGAAACAGGTACAAAAGTATCTATATCCACAGTAAAACGAGTCCTATATCGACATAGCCTGAAAGGCCGCTCAGCAAGGAAGAAGCCCGTGCTCCAAAACCGCCATTAAAAAGCCAGACTACGGTTTGCAACTGCACATGGGGACAAAGATGGTACTTTTTGGAGAAATGTCCTCTGGTCTGATGAAACAAAAATAGAACTGTTTGGCCATAATGACCATCCTTATGTTTGGAGGTAAAAGGGGCTTGCTTGCAAGCCTAAGAACACCATCCCATCCGTGAAGCACGGGGGTGGCAAGATCATGTTGTGGGGGTGCTTTGCTGTAGGAGGGACTGTTGCACTTCACAAAATAGATGGCATCATGAGGATGGAAAATTATGTGGATATACTGAAGCAACATCTCAAGACATCAGTCAGGAAGTTAAAGCTTGGTCGCAAATGGGTCTTCCAAATAGACAATGACCCCAAGCATACTTCCAAAGTTGTGGCAAAATGGCTTAGGGGGTTAGGCGTCCCCGCTAGCGGGACAACTTCCGGTGAAACTGTAGGATGCGGAATTCAAAAAAATAATCATACAAATTATGGATATTAAACATTTAGCTACATACAAGTGTCTCTAACTGCACTGTCCGATTTATAGTAGGCTTTACAGCGAAAGCATTCCATGTGATTGTTTGAGGACGGCGCCCCACAACATATTTTTCCACCGGCACAGGTTTAATAAATTCACAAATAGCGATTAAATATTCACTTACTTTTTGAAAATCGTCCTTTGATTTGTCATCTAAAGGGTCCCAGCTATAACACTTAGTGTCGTTTTGTTAGATAAATCCTTCTTTATATCCCAAAAAGTCTGTTTAGTTTGGCGCCATCGAATTGAGTAATTCACTCGTTCAGTATGCAGAGAAAGGAATACGAAAATCTACACCTAAACTTTGTTTCAACAAGTCAAAATATGTTTCTATTTACTCCTCAGATACCCTCAAATGTAATCAAACTATAATATTTCTTACAGAAAGAAGTATGTTCAATAGGAAACCGATTTTAGCCCGTGTGTCTTGTCTTCATGGCGCGGGCAAACAAGACTGTATCCCTGTACAAAAACTGATAATTGTTATTAGTTTTGTAATTTACAAGTCTGAAACTTTGAACATACACTGCAGACACCATGTGGAAGCCATATCAATTGCGTCCTGGGAGCTAAAATTGAGTATGTCCTTAAACTTGCCATTGTAAGCGCATGGTCTCTCTTAAAAGAAAAATGCTGGTTTGTTTTTCTTTGGATTTTCTCCTACCATATCTATTGTGTTATATTCTCCTACATGATTTAAAAATTTCTACAAACTTCAAAGTGTTTTATTTCCAATGGTACCAATTATATGCATATCCTGGCTTCAGGGCCTGAGCAACAGGCAGTTTACTTTGGGCACGTAATTCAGGCGGAATTTGAGAAAAAAAAGCGGCTTAGCCCTAAGAAGATTTATTAAAGACATGGAACTTTTTAAAGATTAAATGTCAGGAATTGTGAAAAACTAAGTTTAAATGTATTTGGCTAAGGTGTATGTAAACTTCCGATTTCAACTGTATATTCCGCCCCCCACCCGACCATCCACTCAAGGACAAATCGTCCCACGGCTGAATGTAATTGGGGACCTCTGTCAATGTAAACCCTGTGACTGAGTTAGACAAAGACGTAATGTCACTGTGGTTTCAAAGTGCACCAGATGTTCAGATCTCTATCTGTCTGTTCTGCTTGAGGCTACAGCACAGATACACACATACACATACTGTTAGCAGGCACACGCACATTGAATACTCTCACACACTTTAGGCATGTCTATTGCACACACACACACACACACACACACACACACACACACACACACACACACACACACACACACACACACACACACACACACACACACACACACACACACACACACACACACACACACACACACACACACACACTGTATGTACTATTTTTCACAAGAATAGATTCTCACGTCTTCTTTTTTATCTTATTAGGTGTGGTTCAGCAACAGGAGAGCCAGGTGGAGGAAACAGGCAGGAGCCAATCAGCTAATGGCATTTAATCACCTGATCCCCGGCGGTTTCCCACCTTCGGCCATGTCGAGCTTGCAGCCATATCAGCTGTCAGACACCCCCTACCCTCCCACCTCCATCTCACAAAGTGAGCACACCTTCACCTTCCACTTCTCTCTGTGATCTCATTCTATATCAACAAAGGTCATCTACAGATGTTATGTATTTGACTCAAGATCAATAGCCTAGTCCTAATCCATTCTCTCTCTCTCTCTCTCTCTCTCTCTCTCTCTCTCTCTCTCTCTCTCTCTCTCTCAGCAGTGTCAGAGCAGCACAGTACGGTCCACAGGCCTCAGCCTCTCCCCCCCACCTCGGTGCACCAGGGTGGGCTTGGCTCCTCAGTGGGGACCCAGGACGGGAGTTCGGCCTACTGCCTGTCCTCCGGACGCCACGGCTTCTCAGGCTACTCAGACAGCTTTGTGTCCCCCCCCGGCCACTCCAACCCAGTCAACCCCAGCATTAGCAACGGCCTCTCACCGCAGGTCAGTCATTCAATGTCATGACTGTAGCTAGCAGCACAAACATTAGTGTTTTGCTATGCAACATGTCGATTACATAGTTTCAATTTTATACCATCGGAATGCTAAACCCTGTTTAGGGGGTTTCTTCTTGATAACTTTCGGTAGATGTATTAGTTCGGTGACTGGGTGGATTTGACATCCATTTGTCAGATGCATTCAATAGGGATGACTTGTGCTATGCAAATGTTTCATGAAGAGAGAGGAGACAGTAGAAGATGGAGGGAGTGTGAGAGTGGACGATGGTAAGAAGAAGAGTGGCAGATGGAAGATGACACAAATGAAAACGGAAAATACAATTATGGCCGATTACACAGTCATTAGAGGCCATAGCGGGTTCCGTACGGCGTGAGGGGGCCGTCCTAACAGGCGGAAAACGAGCTTTTAACCGCCACAAATGGTGGCCAGGCCCCACGCAATGCACGCTGGGTCCTCGCCCCATGAGAGAGAGCACTTCTTCCTATTTCAATGACAAGGGGAACCCTGAGGGCGTGTGTGTGTGTGTCTGCTTGTCATTTTCATCAGCAAATGACAGCAGGACAACACAACCTGGTGATCCGTGAAACCATTTGGGAAATGGACAATAATTGACTACTTAAACTGAGAACAGCAGTAAAACACATTGGTTCCTTCACAAGCTGGTGCTGACTAGCCACAAGCCACCACTTGAGTAGAGTCGACTTCACGCACGCAAACGGTCAGTAGATGCCTTCTTCTCTCCTAAGAGGACAAATCCATTCGATTGCTTTTACTCTGCTTGGAGGCCAAAGGTGTTTCTCTCTCATAGCTGTTTTTCACCATCAGTCTCCCTGAGAGGGTCTTTCCCTTTAGAGAGTGGCTATCTTAGCTTGCATATGGAAGCATACATGCACACGTGCACATGCACGATCAAACGCACGCGTCTGGAATGTATGCGTCCGTCCTGAATTGCAATTATGAAACGTTCCAGTGTGCTAATTGATTGGAATGAAGGAATCTATCCCTTAGTAATGCGGTGTGTAATTTATGCAAATGACTCACTTTGTTGACTAATTTGTTTTAATTCATGTATTCATCTGCAGTTTTTTTTAATGCATATTGGAATATGCTCATTTGCATTTCAGACTGGATGGAACTTTGAAATAATAAAAGAGATGAAATTCGAATTAATACATTTTATGACATTTATAGTGAGTGGATAAAAACCTTTAAAACTTTACAATTAGACATACCAAATAAACGCACACACAAAGCTATATAAACTCTGCAATGTCTACACAGAAAATCCTCAATACTGTGGATTCCCACTGAGCACAGACGTCAGTTCAGTTCTAGTTTTGGATTTACATTTGGTTGGGTTGTCAACTAATGTCAATTCAACGGGAAATCAACCAAATAATTGGTTGGGTAAAAAAACAAACATTACGTTTCCTTTACGTTGATTATATTTTTCAAATCAAATCAGTTTTCCATGTTGATTCAACGTCATGACAGACTTTTTGGTTTGAAATGACGTGGAAACCTAGTTGATTGAACCAGTTTTTGCCCAGTGGGTTGTTACAGTATATCGTTCTTTTGGGCTGTCTGATCGGTAAACAGTGCTGAATGACACTTCTTGGTGCGTTTAGAAGTTATTTGAGGTTTTAGTCCATGAAAAAACAATTAATGTTTTTTTTTTTTTTTTGTAGCTCTGTGAATGGTTACCCTTTGGTTATATGGTGTAGGAATACATCATCACTCCGAGTTAGCCCTATTTTATGAGTAGTTCGGCCTATGCTCTGAGTGGTAGTGCTTCGGTTGGTAGTAAAACATGAAGGTTTAGGGGACCAGTCTAGCCTGGCCCAGTGTACTGTGGGATATCTCCCTGGGGTGTGGGGTCTCAGACGTCTGGCTAGCTGATCCGGGGCATACCAGAGGAATCTGTTCTCACCAGTGCAGCAAGCGGCCAGGCTTTGCACCCCGATGAGGCTTAATCCCCGGAACCACCGAGAAACAGAGACACCCCCAGGAACCGCCATGGGCTCCAATCACAGAGGAGAAAGGCTGGAGGAATACACACGCTGGCTTAGACACACATACAGTGAGACTCCAGAAGTAATGGGACAATGACACGTGTTGTTGTTTTGCCTCTGTCCTCCAGCACTTTGGATTTGAAAAGATACAATGACTGCGAGGTGAAAAGGTAGACTGTCGGCTTTAATATGAAGGTATTTTCAGCCATATCGGGTGAACACCTCTACATGAATGTGGATGCTACCCTGATTAAGGATGATGAATGGACCATGAATGAATCGTGAATGATGACGGGCGAGAAAGTGTTACAGATGCGCAAATATCATGATGTTTATGCCACTAACTTTGTCACTCACCTTTATTCCCGATTCATTCAGGATTACCCGTTATCATGGTAGCATCCACATTAATGTAGACGTGTTTAGAAACATATTCTATTCTTATTTACGATAATAGTGACTCCAAAATGACACAGTACATGATTTGCAATTCATCTATATTGGGCAGAAAATAATCTGAAACACAACCAAAACAAACAGCAAATGCATCCAACAAGTTTGTAGAGTTACAAGCTTGATGTAGCTCATTGCGGCTATGAATACGGGACCAAATACTTACATTTTTACTACTATAATACACATATAAGTGAATTTATCCTATTGCTTTTGGTTCCGTAAAATGGGGGGCTACAGTGGGGCAAAAAAGTATTTAATCAGCCACCAATTGTGCAAGTTCTCCCACTTAAAAAGATGAGAGAGGCCAGTAATTTTCATCATAGGTACACTTCAACTATGACAGACAAAATGAGAAAAAAAAATCCAGAAAATCACACTGTAGGATTTCTAATGAATTTATTTGCAAATTATGGTGGAAAATAAGTATTTGGTCAATAACGACAGTTTATCTCAATACTTTGTTATATACCCTTTGTTGGCAATGACAGAGGTCAAACGTTTTCTGTAAGTCTTCACAAGGTTTTCACACACTGTTGCTGGTATTTTGTCCCATTCCTCAATGCAGATGTCCTCTAGAGCAGTGATGTTTTGGGGCTGTTGCTGGGCAACACGGACTTTCAACTCCCTTCAAATATTTTCTATGGGGTTGAGATCTGGAGACTGGCTAGGCCACTCCAGGACCTTGAAATGCTTCTTACGAAGCCACTCCATCGTTGCCCGGGCGGTGTGTTTGGGATCATTGTCATGCTGAAAGACCCAGCCACGTTTCACCTTCAATGCCCTTGCTGATGGAAGGAGGTTTTCACTCAAAATCTCATGATACATGGCCCCATTCATTCTTTCCTTTACACGGATCAGTCGTCCTGGTCCCTTTGCAGAAAAACAGCCCCAAAGCATGATGTTTCCACCCCCATGCTTCACAGTAGGTATGGTGTTCTTTGGATGCATTCTTTGTCCTCCAAACGCGACGAGTTGAGTTTTTACCAAAAAGTTATATTTTGGTTTCATCTGACCATATGACATTCTCCCAATCTTCTTCTGGATCATCCAAATGCTCTCTAGCAAACTTAAGATGGGCCTGGAGATGTACTGGCTTAAGCAGGGGGACACGTCTGGCACTGCAGGATTTGAGTCCCTGGCGGCGTAGTGTGTTACTGATGGTAGGCTTTGTTACTTTGGTCCCAGCTCTCTGCAGGTCATTCACTAGGTTCGCCCCGTGTGGTTCTGGGATTTTTGCTCACCGTTCTTGTGATCATTTTGACCCCACGGGGTGAGATCTTGCGTGGAGCCCCAGATCGAGGGAGATTATCAGTGGTCTTGTATATCTTCCATTACCTAATAATTGCTCCCACAGTTGATTTATTCAAACCAAGCTGCTTACCTATTGCAGATTCAGTCTTCCCAGCCTGGTGCAGGTCTACAATTTTGTTTCTGGTGTCCTTTGACAGCTCTTTGGCCTTGGCCATAATGGAGTTTGGAGTGTGACTGTTTGAGGTTGTGGACAGGTGTCTTTTATACTGATAACAAGTTCAAACAGGTGCCATTAATACAGGTAATGAGTGGAGGACAGAGGAGCCTCTTAAAGAAGAAGTTACAGGTCTGTGAGAGTCAGAAATCTTGCTTGTTTGTAGGTGACCAAATACTTATTTTCCACCATAATTTACAAATAAATTCATAAAAAATCCTACAATGTGATTTTCTGGATTTTTTCTCCTCGTTTTGTCCGTCATAGTTGAAGTGTACCTATGATGAAAATTACAGGCCTCTCTCATCTTTTTAATTGGAGAACTTGCACAATTGGTGGCTGACTAAATACTTTTTTGCCCCACTGTATGTACAAAAAGTGCTGCAATTTCTAAATGGTTAACCCAATATGGATGAAGATACCCTCAAATTAGAGTTGACAGTCTGCACTTTAACCTCATAGTCATTGTATAATTTTTAAAGTGCTGGAGTACAGAGCCAAAACAACAAAATATGTTTCACTGTCCAAATACTTATGGAGCTCGTGAACGTGAATGCACGGGCAAACATACTGAGACACATTAGGACTTTCCCTAACAAAAAAGATCTTAGCCACCCGATTTGACAAAAAAAACATGTATGTGTATTTTTCCATATATGTTTGATTAAAATCAACTACTACTGAGCTGGTCTGATGCTTTAAGCACTGCAATTAAAAACGAAGACACACAATTACTAAAGAGGGAGGCAGAGATCAATATAGCCTAACCGGAATAAAAAAAACCTGCTCCCGACCCCCATCCTGAAGCTGACCTTCGCAATATCAAGAGTGTGCAAAACTGTCATCAAGGCAAAGGGCGGCTTCTTTGAAGAATCTCAATTGTAAAATATATTTTGATTTGTTTAACACTTTTTGGTTACTACATGATTCTGTATGTGTTATTTCATAGTTTTGACGATGTCTTCACTATTATTCTACAATGTAGAAAATAGTAAAAATAAAGAAAAACCCTTGAAGGAGTAGGTGTGTCCAAACTTTTGACTGGTCATGTATATTTAAATTGCCGTTGCCAAAATGTAAAAATACAAATAAAAACATTGATAAAAATAAATATCCTATGAATCACATTGGCTATGCATGGCCTGTCTGCAAGGAACTTGAAACGTATCAACTACTATCTCTCTCTCTCTCTCTCTCCCCCCCCTCTCTCTCTCTCTCTCTCTCTCTCTCTCTCTCTCTCTCTCTCTCTCTCTCTCTCTCTCTCTCTCTCTCTCTCTCTCTCTCTCTCTCTCTCCCCCCCTCTCTCTCTCCCCAAATGGGCACATTTATAGGCCTACATTTGCGTGCAGGCCAGGTAGCCTAGGCCTACTTCTGTGCGTAATCAACCTGCGTGTCCTTACTCAGCATTGACGGGAGTGCTCCAAACAAAAGACAATGAATAAATTGACAACTCGTAAATGGAATGAAATGAACCCAAACTTGTAGCCTCAGTTGTGCGCTCTGCAAACAACGTGTCCACTTCTACAATGACATCGGTAAGACTGTAATAATAATATATTGAATGCATTAACAGAAAGGACCGTAACAAACAAACATTGTAGATGAGAAATGATGGTAATTATTGGTAAATGTACGACTGGTGTTACTGGAGTGCCATCCAATGGATTAGTCCCCTCAGACAGGAGTGAATCAAACAGGTGTCTTGTGTGCCGTTATTGTTTTAATATATCATTTGCCACTAATTGACTAAAAAAAATCTTGGTTGAAAAACAGCCTATCGACCAAACAATCGACCAGTCGACTAAATGGGGTCGGCCCTAGTGCGCATGCGCAAACAGTCTCAGACACACACAGGCATGCATGTAAACACACACATGCACACAGGTTTTTTTTTTTATCAGATAACCGTATCAATTGGATTGTATACAGTTATCTCTCCTCTAATCCCGTATCTGACCTCAAATCGGAGGAAATATGGGTTAAATGCTCTCGCCATGATGGCAGTACAATGTCCACATGTAATAAGGATCTATACGTATTGTTATCTACACTTTTCCCTGTGAACATGGTTTTCCATTCAGAAAAAATAATTTCCATATATTTCCCCATCCTCAACCCACACATATACTCAAACATACACAGATGCACGGACATGCACAGGCAAACACGCACACACACACACACACACACACACACACACACACACACACACACACACACACACACACACACACACACACACACACACACACACACACACACACACACACACACACACACACACACACACACACACACACACACACACACACACACACACAGTAAGATGAATGTGATGTGTTGACCTCCATGTGTTTCCCATTTGTAGTCAGTCACACATCAGCATGTTCCTGAGACGCGTAAGGTTAGACTCCTCTGACAGAGCTCCTGTAAATTACATACTCTCAGACAGATATTGTGTGTGTGTGTGTGTGTGTGTGTGTGGCTGTCCGGGCATATATGTGTGTGTGTGTGTGTGTATGTGTGCGTGCGGCTGCCAGGTGGGGAAGCAACACGATTATCCTTCAATTATTCACCATTAGTTCAGCATTCTGCCATTTTCTCTGCCTCTTTTTAAAGTGTCTCTTTCAGTTTAGTTCTCACAGTATTGTCTCGCTTTCGCTCTCTCTCTCTATATATGTCACTCTTTCATGATATTGTCTACCTTTGTCACTCTCGTGCCTGTTTATATCTATTTTCTCTCTCCCTCTCTGTCTATCTCTCCCTCTCTCTGTCTCTCTCTCCCCCTCTCTGTCTCTCTCTCTCCCTCTCTGTCTATCTCTCCCCTCTCTGTCTATCTCTCCCCTCTCTCTGTCTATCTCTCCCTCCTCTCTGTCTATCTCTCCCCTCTCTCTGTCTATCTCTCTCCTCTGTCTATCTCTCTGTCTATCTCTCCCCCTCTCTGTCTCTCTCTCCCTCTTGCTGTATGTTTTTAACGGTCACTAACTCCACCTATTTTCCTCCGTTTTGACGATATCTCGTCACACACAAACTCTCATGCAGCTGTTCACGATGTATCACCAAGGAGACCTCTTAACCCCTAACAGAAAGTGCTTCACACGCACACACACACACACACACACACACACACACACACACACACACACACACACACACACACACACACACACACACACACACACACACACACACACACACACACACACACACACACACACACACACTTACTTATTGGAAATGTGTTAAAGAATCATACTCTTTGTTCCCACGTTCCCTGTGGCCTTTCCATGTAGGCCCCATAAGGACACAGTGAATTTGGGCATCAAATGAGAAAGCTGGAGAGAGAGAAAGGGAAGGAGGGAGAAGACGGAGTGGGTGGGGGTGGAAGGGAGAGAGGGAGAGGGAGAAAAAGAAGGATTCACGTCTGTTATTCTCCTTTAGTATACTGTCCAAACACATAAACGGTCATTCATACATTTTATCATGTTAAACACACCATCTGGTTTATCTAGTAGACTCTGACGACGAAATTAATGAACAAGTTATTTACCATAGGTTTTGTATTGTGAATGTTTTTTTACTATGTTTATAAAATATAACATGTTTCATGACAAATGTAAATTAAAGCATAGTAAATAACCTCCATGAACAACCTTTTCGATTCCATTCCATAGGATACAGTAACAACTCCACAGAGTAATTCTGAAAATGCTATTTAGCGGTGTAGTGGACCAGAACTGTGCGGTCCCGAACCGATGCGGGCTCCCCCGTCCGTCTGTCACTTAGGAAATGATGTAACAGGAACCATGTGTCTGGGTGAACACAGTATAATGTGTCTCATATGGTCACAACCAGGAGAGGAGTAAAGAAGGAGAAGAGAGGAAAGGAAAGAAGGATAGGAGAGGTTATTCTAGAAACTATGTATAATATAACAGAACCAAGTTACATAGTCATGGTCAGTAAGAATCAACAGGGTAACAGTTGTCTGTCAATGAAGAGAAGGCATATACACGTAGAGTTGAAGACTCATAAAGACGTTGCGTGATTTTTGTATGGATTATTTTATTTTCTATGGGTAGTCGGATGTACCGTTTGTTACAGGACCCTAAGGTATTTTCTAACAGCCTCCAAAGAATGTCAGAAATTCAATGTGTCCTCACAAATATATATTCCTGGAAAATCCATCTAATGTTTCCCGAGACTGACTTGAAAGACATTTTCTCTGATGCGAACTGACATCTTTTTTTTTTTTTAAAGCCCGGTGAGGATTAGTAACACAACCTTACTGCTGTAATAGATTCACCAGTCAATCCCTGTTGTTCTTCCTCCATCTCGTCCTCTCGTCCTCTTTGACACCGTCAGCATATTCCTAATATGTACTGTGTGACTCTGTTACACACTCCAACTCGTGACACGATCGCTCAAATTGAACTTCCATGCATATGTCCTTTTGACATCAATGCATGAGCTATACAAAAAAAGTATGCTATGTGTGAAAAATAATGTTGCATGAGCAAAAGCATGCGTTACGTGTGCAAAAGATACAGTACGTGCTATTTGTACGTTTGTCTTCATGGATTAAGCCACGTAAAGGGCTGTACTTACAGTTGAAGTCGGAAGTTCACATACACTTAGGTTGGAGTCATTGAAACTCGTTTTTCAACCACTCCACAAATTTCTTGTTAACAAACTATAGTTTTGGCAAATCTACTTTGTGCATAACACAAGTCATTTTTCCAAAAATTGTTTACAGACAGATTATTTCACTTATAATTCACTGTATCACAATTCCAGTGGGTCAGAAGTTTACATACACTAAGTTGACTGTGCCTTTAAGCAGCTTGGAAAATTCCAGAAAATGATGTCATGGCTTCAGATGCTTCTGATAGGCTAATTGACATCATTTGAGCGAATTGGAGATGTACCTGTGGATGTATTTCAAGGCCTACCTTCAAACTCAGTGCCTCTTTGCTTGACATCATGGGAAAATTAAAAAAAAATCAGCCAAGACCTCAGAAAAAAATTGCAGACCTCCACAAGTCTGATTCATCCTTCGGAGCCATTTCCAAATGCCTGAAGGCACCACGCTCATCTGTACAAACAATAGTATGCAAGTATAAACACCATGGGACCACGCAGCCGTCATACCGCTCAGGAAGGAGACGTGTTCTGTCTCCTAGAGATGCACGTACTTTGGTGTGAAAAGTGCAAATCAATTCCACAACAACCTTGTGAAGATGCTGGAGGAAACAGGTACAAAAGTATCTATATCCACAGTAAAACGAGTCCTACGTCGACATAACCTGAAAGGCAGCTCAGCAAGGAAGAAGCCACTGCTCCAATTCTCTCTACAATTATTCTGACATTTCACATTCTTAAAATAAAGTGGTGATCCTAACTGACCCAAGACAGGGAATTTTTTCTTAAGATTAAATGTCGGCAATTGTGAAGAACTGAGTTTAAATGTATTTGGCTAAGGTGTATGTAAACTTCCAACTTCAACTGTATCTATTAATTTGTTTGTGAACAAATGAAACTTGCGTAACCTGTATGAGAAAAAGTATTCTGTTAAATGTTATCCTTCTCTATTCTTCATGTCTACCACATTCTACGATACTCTACTCTATTCCACTGTATCCCACCACAATCCATTCCATTCTAACCTCTCTCCTCGGTCTCTCCAGGTGATGGGGCTGTTGAACCCGGGAGGAGTGCCCCACCAGCCTAGCCACCAGAGTGACTTTGCCCTCTCTCCCCTGACTGGTGGGATGGAGCCCGGGGGTGGTATGGCGGCCAGCTGCCACGGCTCTCAGCGGGGCCTGGAGGGTCTGCCAGGCCTGACCAGCATGCCCACCCTGCCCAACTCCCAGTCCTACTGCCCTCCCACCTACAGTTCTCCAGCCTACGCTATGGACCACCACCCCTCATACCAGTACGGACAGTATGGACAGAGCAAGGTGGGTCATGGGAGTTTTATGTGCAATGATATTCTAGTCATGTGGTTGTTGGTAATGTTTTTTTAAAGGTATTTGTGTATTTAGTTATTTGTATCCCTTTTTTTTATTTGAATGCAATTGATTGTAAGTTATTCTGAAGAGAAAATTCTGCTTAAATGCCTGTATAAAAGACACATTAGATTAGCATTAGAGGTATACTAACTCCATTCATTTCTATATACCGGTATATAGCCTCCTATGATTAAAGACCATACTCAAGGTTTAGGTTTTCAGAATCATAACCCACGTTAATTGCAAAGGCCAACATGATGAGTGAGCCTCTTGAATCACGCTCTCAAATCAGGCTGTGACATTACATGTATGTCAGAGGCACGGCTAGTAGTCCAGAGGGCACTTCGGTTTACATTACTATTACCTTCAAGCACTTACCCACGCCATATATCCACGTGGCCCGATACAGAGGTATGTCAGTGGGGCCTCCCCCATAACCATCAGGCTGTGACCTTCCACGACCCGTGTGATGAGCTGGACCACCAAACCCTCCGCTCACTCACCTAGCCATGTAATGACCCCTGGGTAACAAAGATACCTCCCCAAATCAAATGGGCGGCTTCCCCAAAACATGTTTGACAGGCGGGGGGGGGGGGTAGTAGAGTTAGTGGGGTGGGGGTGAGGTACACTGCCACATGTTGAGTAGTGTATACTGGCCCATCAGTGGCGGCATCTTGATGTCATTAATTTGGCTCGGGACCTGTGTGCAGGCAGCTCGCAGGGGTAGGGGGTTGGTAAGAGAGGGGTGGGTGGAAGGTGGGTTTGAGAGGGGGCTTTTTTAACGGGGAGCGAAATGGCCTCTGGCAGGCGGGGATTAGAACCATGTGTTTCTGTGCAGGTCAGATGCAGTCTGAGTTGTTGTTGATCACTGGAGCAGAGCCACAGCCAGGACCAACGCAGCAAGGGCACGCAGTACAGTACAGCCCAGCCACAGGGAAAAGCCCCAGATCTGCCTCACACTCCTTGCCTCTCTTTAACTCCCTCAACCCCTCCCTTCTCTCCACCTCTCACTGCTCTCATCCCTCTCACCCACTATTTACCTCCTTACTCATCAGGCATGATGTTTCCCTGACACAGGAGGTAGAGAGTGACATGAAACCCAATGGAGAACAGTTCCAACCCTTCCCCTCTCTCTCTCCTTTTCTCTCAGGTGCCTTTCATTATCTGAAGCCCCACCATGGCCAGGAGTGGATGAGATCTCTGGTCAACCCGACAGTCAACTCTGGAGCACTCCCCTTTCCTCTCTTCTTCCCCCCTCTGCCTTCTCCCCACCCAGCCCCCGAGGAGAAGGGACAACCCAGAGAGATGGAGGGAAGGGGGTTGTTTTGGGGATTCGGGGATGTGAGGGGGAGGGTTGACTCAATGGGATAATCAGGACCAAAGGGGAAGCCCTCTCTAGTTACCTGGCACTCGCCCCGCTCGCGCTTCACTTCATGCTCCGAAAACCAAGCACGCCTCGCTCTCCATGCTTGACGAGAAAAATAAATGGAGAGAAGGAGAAGAAGAGGATAAAAAAAAGAGTGAATTAAACCCCAACAAAAAAACACATTCACTCATTCAACACTCTGCCTTTGATTTGTAATAAGTGGCAGAGAGTGGGAGAGGACTGGGTAAACAGTTTTCCTTCCACGGATGTGCTTTCAGGGTATATTGTGATGAAGGGAGGAAAATGAGGTTTTAGGGCACAATCCCGAGGCATAAGGATGATGTATGGACCTGCAATAGGCACACCGCTCACACAGCCACAATGCTCTAAGTAAAGGCACTCACAATGTCTTAGGGAAATACTGCGTGCTGAGACTTTGTATTATTTGATCTGATTTGGGGAAATGAAATGTGTTCTATCAGGAGAAGAAAAACTGCCATCAATTTGATTTGTAAAAATGACTCTAAGCATATGTACTGTAGGTCTGGACAGTGAAGGTCTGGACAGTCTTTCAGCCAACTAGGATGATAGAGAGAGAGAAATATACTGGAGTAGATGGAAGCTGCTTGCAACCCAAAGAAGTGCAATACATTCAAACCTCAGACGAAATGAATTGACACATCCATGTATAAAAAATCTCCTCAATTAACTGACTACATCCTTTTTGTAATCCATATTGTTTTGAGCAAAAACAATGGTAGCTGGGTTGCACGGATCACTTTGAAGCGAGAATCATCCTAACACAAGATCTGTGCACGTACAGGTAGCTTGGACTTTTGCATAAACCTTGCATTGATTTCAATGGGAGATTTGAGAAGAAATCGGAGTAGGACCAGGGCCTATATTCAGAAAGTATCTCAGAGTAGGAGTACTGATCTAGGATCAGGTCCCTCCTGTCCATATAATCATATTAGTTATGATCAAAACCGCATTCCTACTCCGATACAATTTGTGAATACAGGCCCAGGCTACCAGTCACAGTCCAATCAAGTGTAAATTGGACCTGGTAAAACATACCACTCTCATTCATTTAGTATTTATTCAGACCACCTCTTCTCTGTTAGTAGTAAATCAAACCTTTCTTTTTCTGCCTTTGTTTCTTTTGTATACATATATCATTTTCATTTATGACTGCATAAGATGATTTGTGTTTTAATATGTCTCGTGTCAAATGCAGCACTATTTACTATTTATAATAAAATATATAAAAATGTGTACAGGCTGAAGTGTTTTCATTTATTTCAAACCAATGTGTGTCTGTCTTTTCCATACCGTCTATGGGCTTTACAATTTTGATTATGTACTGAAAAATGTCAGTACAGATATTAGCTAACTACGAGTTATGATAAGATATGTACTAGTTCTGAATTTGGGTAAATGTCATTGATGAGATTACTGAGAACAGATTACTTGCCCATTCAGGACCTCTACATTTAGGTACATCTGATTTAGGTACCCTGTGGTGTTCTTCAATCCTGGTCCCAGGGACCCAAAGTGGTTCACATTTCTGTTTTTGCCCTCGCACTACACACCTGATTCAAATCATCAAAGCTTGATGATGAGTTGATCATTTCAATCAGCCCTTTAGGTCCCCAGGACCAATGTTAAGAAACACTGAGATGCTGTAACTGTATTAAACAAAGGGAACTCAAGCCAACAGAGCAATGACTCAGACAAGACAAGATGGCAATGTCCCAAGTGACCATCCACTGCCTTTCTTTACCGAAATTCAGAATTGAGTTCTTCATTCAGGACTTCCACTCTTTCATTCATATTTCAAGTATCCATATTATATACAGTTTTTCCTGCAATAAGACATGTTTTCTTTCCAAGAAAAATAAGTGGAACAATCTGCCACCCACTCACTCCATTCCTATATATATACACACACACACACACACACACACACACACACACACACACACACACACACACACACACACACACACACACACACACACACACACACACACACACACACACACACACACACACACACACACACACACACACCTTGAGGCTCCAGTCTATTGAAAAAGAATCGACTTTCTATCAAAACAAAACACATTTCTTTGAAGACCTCTAGGATCTAAAAAAAGCGAATTGAGCATAGAACATGTTTTATTGTGGTCTAAGAACAAGCATTCTCTATGACTGATGACGGACAGTCGGTCGGTGCCTCTCATCCACTCATGTTCTCTCTCCCTGCAGCACAGTGGCTCCCTAACACTTTAAAGGCACATTGGCTCATTCATAAATATATTCCCTTTCATAAACACCGCTTTCGGACAAATTCCTCCTCCCCGGGGGACCCTTCACACCCGTAATGAGTAAAACAGAGCACCCTGTAAACGATCTAAACACAACACCACAGACACACTGGGACATTAGTCACTGCCACTGTCTCTCTAGGATTCAGACTGGGGTTCAGACTGCGTTCACGTCCCAAATGGCACCCTATTCCCTAGATTGTGCACTAAAAGGGGCTCTGGTCAAAAGTAGTGCACTATCTAGGACATAGGGCACCATTTGGGGCACACATGGGGTTCAGAGGGCAAAACGTTCCGATCCTAGCGCCCTGGCAGAAAGAAAAACACTCAGCCAGTTGTCTGACACTTCACAAGTTATGGATATCGGTGTTTTTATCACTCTCTCATTCTCCTCATCTTCTTTCGTTCTTTCTTTCTGTCTCTCTGACGGGGGGATCCAGGGATCAGGTGTATGCAGCTGGCAGTGTCACTCATTTTATATGGTGTGTGTGTGTGTGTGTGTCCATGTATAAGTTCATACATCTTCCTGTGTGTGTGCATGTTTTCCTACATTGTGTGTGTTTATTTTCAATAGTGTGTATGGTTGCGTGTTAATGTTTACTTGTGTGTCCAAGCTCGAACGTTAACGTTGACAGATCAAGGCGAGATACCATTCCACTGTTTTCTTAGTCCTTCTGCAAACTCTTTTTACAAGTGCTTAACTTGTTGAACACAATGGAAGTAGGAGCCAAAGGCCTCCTCTGAAGCAGAGTGTCACTCAAGCAGCCACACACTGGAGACAACTTAACCCCTGACCTCAACACTCTTTGAAATGTGTAGAGTACTTGACCGGAGCTGACAACAACGCCAGTCTCCTGCAGCCTCCCGGCCCTCCAATAGAAAGTGAAGGAAGTGGAGGAGGTGTTTCAGAAGAGAGGGAGGGAGATAGAAAGGGAGGGAGGAGTGAATAATCATTGATTTTAGAGAAAGATAGAGCGGGAAGAGGGAGAAAGAGAAAAATAAGCTTTGATCAATGTTTTGGGTAAAGCAAAAAGTTAAAAAGGATACATTGATATTGCATGACTTTTCTGCATGGTGTGTGTATGCTATTTTAGCCTAGTGACATTTATCAGTATGACATTTCAACCATGTTTATATCATAATTGATAGACTGAACTCTCTCTGATATTTTGCCCGGAGGAACTTTGCCCTGTAGCTGCCATAGTCTTTTACTGGTAAGGGTGGTAAGTGGAATTAATCTCAGCAATGCCTCTTAATCCAGTGTCAGAGAGCTGCCAGGTTAGGAACAACATTCCTTTCCCAATGCAGCTGTGTCGTCACTTCACACTCTATCTCTCCATTTACCCCTTCTCTTAGTTTCCCTCTGCACATCTTTCTCCACAGTCTTCCTCTCTCTAGGACTCTTTCTTCATCGTCTCTCATTCCACCATTGGATACTTTTGATACCATTTTTATTTTATCCTCTCCCTACATCTCTATTTCCCTACATCTCTATTTCCCTACATCTCTATTTCCCTACATCTCTATTTCCCTACATCTCTATTTCCCTACATCTCTATTTCCCTCTCATCTCTATTTCCCTACATCTCTATTTCCCTCTCATCTCTATTTCCCTACATCTCTATTTCCCTCTCATCTCTATTTCCCTACATCTCTATTTCCCTCTCATCTCTATTTCCCTCTCATCTCTATTTCCCTACATCTCTATTTCCCTCTCATCTCTATTTCCCTACATCTCTATTTCCCTCTCATCTCTATTTCCCTCTCATCTCTATTTCCCTACATCTCTATTTCCCTCTCATCTCTATTTCCCTACATCTCTATTTCCCTCTCATCTCTATTTCCCTACATCTCTATTTCCCTACATCTCTATTTCCCTACATCTCTATTTCCCTACATCTCTATTTCCCTCTCATCTCTATTTCCCTACATCTCTATTTCCCTCTCATCTCTATTTCCCTACATCTCTATTTCCCTCTCATCTCTATTTCCCTCTCATCTCTATTTCCCTCTCATCTCTATTTCCCTACATCTCTATTTCCCTCTCATCTCTATTTCCCTACATCTCTATTTCCCTCTCATCTCTATTTCCTACATCTCTATTTCCCTCTCATCTCTATTTCCCTCTCATCTCTATTTCCCTACATCTCTATTTCCTCTCATCTCTATTTCCCTCTCATCTCTATTTCCCTACATCTCTATTTCCTCTCATCTCTATTTCCCTCATCTCTATTTCCCTCTCATCTCTATTTCCCTCTCATCTCTATTTCCCTACATCTCTATTTCCCTACATCTCTATTTCCCTACATCTCTATTTCCCTACATCTCTATTTCCTCTCATCTCTATTTCCCTACATCTCTATTTCCCTACATCTCTATTTCCCTCTCATCTCTATTTCCCTCTCATCTCTATTTCCCTACATCTCTATTTCCCTCTCATCTCTATTTCCCTCTCATCTCTATTTCCCTACATCTCTATTTCCCTCTCATCTCTATTTCCTACATCTCTATTTCCCTCTCATCTCTATTTCCCTACATCTCTATTTCCCTCTCATCTCTATTTCCCTCTCATCTCTATTTCCCTCTCATCTCTATTTCCCTACATCTCTATTTCCCTCTCATCTCTATTTCCCTACATCTCTATTTCCCTACATCTCTATTTCTCTATTTCCCTACATCTCTATTTCCCTACATCTCTATTTCCCTACATCTCTATTTCCCTACATCTCTATTTCCCTACATCTCTATTTCCCTACATCTCTATTTCCCTCCATCTCTATTTCCCTACATCTCTATTTCCCTATCATCTCTATTTCCCTATCATCTCTATTTCCCTACATCTCTATTTCCCTACATCTCTATTTCCCTACATCTCTATTTCCCTCTCATCTCTATTTCCCTACATCTCTATTTCCCTACATCTCTATTTCCCTCTCATCTCTATTTCCCTACATCTCTATTTCCCTACATCTCTATTTCCCTACATCTCTATTTCCCTCTCATCTCTATTTCCCTACATCTCTATTTCCCTCTCATCTCTATTTCCCTCTCATCTCTATTTCCCTACATCTCTATTTCCCTCTCATCTCTATTTCCCTACATCTCTATTTCCCTCTCATCTCTATTTCCCTCTCATCTCTATTTCCCTACATCTCTATTTCCCTACATCTCTATTTCCCTACATCTCTATTTCCCTCTCATCTCTATTTCCCTACATCTCTATTTCCCTCTCATCTCTATTTCCCTACATCTCTATTTCCCTCTCATCTCTATTTCCCTACATCTCTATTTCCCTCTCATCTATATTTCCCTACATCTCTATTTCCTCTCATCTCTATTTCCCTACATCTCTATTTCCCTACATCTCTATTTCCCTACATCTCTATTTCCCTCTCATCTCTATTTCCCTACATCTCTATTTCCCTACATCTCTATTTCCCTCTCATCTCTATTTCCCTACATCTGTATTTCCCTCTCATCTCTATTTCCCTACATCTCTATTTCCCTCTCATCTCCATTTCCTACATCTCTATTTCCCTCTCATCTATATTTCCCTACATCTCTATTTCCCTCTCATCTCTATTTCCCTACATCTCTATTTCCCTACATCTCTATTTCCCTACATCTCTATTTCCCTACATCTCTATTTCCCTACATCTCTATTTCCCTACATCTCTATTTCCCTCTCATCTCTATTTCCCTACATCTCTATTTCCCTACATCTCTATTTCCCTCTCATCTCTATTTCCCTACATCTCTATTTCCCTCTCATCTCTATTTCCCTACATCTCTATTTCCCTACATCTCTATTTCCCTACATCTCTATTTCCCTACATCTCTATTTCCCTCTCATCTCTATTTCCCTACATCTCTATTTCCCTACATCTCTATTTACCTACATCTCTATTTCCCTACATCTCTATTTCCCTCTCATCTCTATTTCCCTACATCTCTATTTCCCTCTCATCTCTATTTTCCTCTCATCTCTATTTCCCTACATCTCTATTTCCCTACATCTCTATTTTCCTCTCATCTCTATTTCCCTCTCATCTCTATTTCCCTACATCTCTATTTCCCTCTCATCTCTATTTCCCTCTCATCTCTATTTCCCTACATCTCTATTTCCCTACTTCTCTATTTCCCTACATCTCTATTTCCCTCTCATCTCTATTTCCTACATCTCTATTTCCCTCTCATCTCTATTTCCCTACATCTCTATTTCCCTCTCATCTCTATTTCCCTCTCATCTCTATTTCCCTCTCATCTCTATTTCCCTCATCTCTATTTCCTCTCATCTCTATTTCCCTACATCTCTATTTCCCTCTCATCTCTATTTCCCTATCATCTATATTTCCCTCTCATCTCTATTTCCCTACATCTCTATTTCCCTACATCTCTATTCCCCTACATCTCTATTTCCCTCTCATCTCTATTTCCCTCTCATCTCTATTTCCCTCTCATCTCTATTTCCCTACATCTCTATTTCCCTCTCATCTCTATTTCCCTACATCTCTATTTCCCTACATCTCTATTTACCCCTCATCTCTATTTCCCTACATCTCTATTTCCCTCTCATCTCTATTTCCCCACATCTCTATTTCCCTACATCTCTATTTCCCTCTCATCTCTATTTCCCTCTCATCTCTATTTCCCTCTCATCTCTATTTCCCTACATCTCTATTTCCCTCTCATCTCTATTTCCCTACATCTCTAATTCCCTCTCATCTCTATTTCCCTACATCTCTATTTCCCTCTCATCTCTATTTCCCTGCTTCTTACACCACTCTCCCAATGCAGTTAGATCATCCTAGAAGAACTGGAATCCAATGGTTTTAACTGTGTCCACCACAATCTCAACACCACCACCACCCCATCATCCTCCCTCCCCATGCCCATCACAACCCCAACCCCGATGGCTGAGGACCCCAGGACGTCCTGCGACAACGCTTACTTCTATATCCGCTTTGTCATCGGTTTCTACTCCTTCCTGGCTATGCCCCTGTTCAAGAGCTTTGTCATTGGTTTCTACTCCTTCCTGGCTATGCCCCTGTTCAAGAGCTTTGTCATTGGTTTCTACTCCTTCCTGGCTCTGCCCCTGTTCAAGAGCTTTGTCATCGGTTTCTACTCCTTCCTGGCTATGCCCCTGTTCAAGAGCTTTGTCATTGGTTTCTACTCCTTCCTGGCTCTGCCCCTGTTCAAGAGCTTTGTCATCGGTTTCTACTCCTTCCTGGCTATGCCCCTGTTCAAGAGCTTTGTCATCGGTTTCTACTCCTTCCTGGCTATGCCCCTGTTCAAGAGCTTTGTCATCGGTTTCTACTCCTTCCTGGCTATGCCCCTGTTCAAGGGCTTTGTCATCGGTTTCTACTCCTTCCTGGCTATGCCCCTGTTCAAGAGCTTTGTCATTGGTGTCTACTCCTTCCTGGCTATGCCCCTGTTCAAGAGCTTTGTCATCGGTTTCTACTCCTTCCTGGCTATGCCCCTGTTCAAGAGCTTTGTCATCGGTTTCTACTCCTTCCTGGCTATGCCCCTGTTCAAGAGCTTTGTCATCGGTTTCTACTCCTTCCTGGCTATGCCCCTGTTCAAGAGCTTTGTCATCGGTTTCTACTCCTTCCTGGCTCTGCCCCTGTTCAAGAGCTTTGTCATTGGTTTCTACTCCTTCCTGGCTCTGCCCCTGTTCAAGAGCTTTGTCATCGGTTTCTACTCCTTCCTGGCTATGCCCCTGTTCAAGAGCTTTGTCATTGGTGTCTACTCCTTCCTGGCTATGCCCCTGTTCAAGGACTTTGTCAACAGTGCACAAAAGGAGGACCCTTACATAGAGTTCATGGGCGAAGGAGGAGGAGGGAAGGAGAAATTGAATACAGACGATTTGGACCTGAATTTGAACGACAAAGAGTAGATTTAACTTTGAAGAGTAGAGTAAAGGAGAGGAAACTCTGAGCCCTGGGGTTGGGTTGTCTGGCGGGCTGGCTGGCCGTGAGGCAATGCTGCAGAGAGATGTTTTGACAGTCGGGAAATCCAGGAAAACTTCAATATGGACCTTTCACGGACCTGCTAGTGATTTTGTGAAACCTTCAGCTACAATTTCTTTAATTTTGTTCCCCCTCCTCAACATTTTAAAATGAGACACTGGAAGCAGGAGGGGATCAGGGGTGGGGGATGCAGAAGAGGGCTGCCTATGATGGGGGGGGGACATCTCAAAGTGTGGGTCATCGGAAGGCCGGAATCTCCTCCTGTGAGGTCCAATCAGGATCAATTCCAGAAGGGCCTTATACATGGCACACGCCACATGCCACAGAACGTAAGAGACACTTAAAAGGCCCGGTGGAATGGATAGTGTGTGTGTTTGTGTCTTTGATAACATGTGTGTATGTAGAAAGAGACAAATCATTACATTTGACATATAAACTTAACAATTATGAAAACATGCATGGGCAGAGAACCTGTTCTGAGTGGGGTGTTTTAGTCAACAAGAGGTTTGTTTGTGTTATTGCACAATAATGAGCAATAAAGTTGTAAAAAGATGTTCTGGGTTTTTGACACAAAGATCAACTGTACTAGTTGTTCAGGCTCTGATATCATCCCATCTTGATTAATGTCCGGTAACATGGTCAGGTGCCACAAAGAAGAGCTAGCAAAGCTGCGGCAGGCTAAAAACAAAGCAGCACACCTTGCCCTGAACTACACACACAGAACTTAACATCATAAACATGCATGATAGTCTTTCATGGTTTACGTTCATGGAGAAATGGACTACTTCTCTTCTAGCCTTTTTAAGAAACAGTTGTGTGTTGAAAAATGCCTAAGCACTTGTGTAATCTATTTGCATACACTCCAAGCGAACATACGTACCCCACCAGACACGCCACCACGGGTTTCTTAACGGTACCCAAACCAAAAACAGATTCAATGCGTTGCTCAGTTATGTATAGAGCCATGTCATTGTAGAATGCTCTGCCTCTAAGGGTTCTATTTTCGGCTGGCGTTAAGGCAGCGTCAGTGTCAAACCCACGTTAGTTTGCCATTTCCTCTTGCCAAAACTGCCGCACTAGCATTTCCAGACCTAACACCAGGTTCGGCAATTTGCCTGTCTTATATCAGCTTGATTTTGGTCAGAAGGGCGGGTTGGAAATATTTGAGGTGTGCCATTAAAAACATGATCTAAAGTGCTAATTTCAGGCAGCGCTGATAGGGATATTTAAGACTAACTAAAAGCTAGTTTTAGCAGTGTCACAGTTGATTATGGCATGAATTTTGACAGCGGAAACGCAGCCCATCCAGCTGTGACGCAGACCGCCCATATGCGCGTGGAACAAGGGTAGCCTAATGTGCCTATAAATGTCGTATTTAGAAACATAAAAACATGTTTTTCCCCCATTTCCTTTTATTTGATTAAAAACCAAGCGTAGCGCCCCCTCCTCTCAAAAAAAGGCTTTTTTTGTCTGCCCAATGCAATAATGAAGTAGTCAATACAGCCGATAAAGCTGCGTAACCCCCCTCCTCATACCCCCTCCATGATGTTGGCTACGTTGGCGAATACCTGTGAATCTCGTATTTAGATGTTATCTGTAACCTGTAAAAATGGCTTGCTTTCCGTTTAATTGTTAGAATTATTCGTTCTCATTTTAGGCCTTATCAATAATTCATTGAATCTTGCTTATTGACAATGTTTTGCATGTACATGCTCAGCCATAATGCAATTTACAGTAGGCCTAGCCCCTATATCAGTGTGAATGCTATTGAAGTCATGCAACTATTTGGACCAATGTGGACAGCAAATGGGTTCACGTTAACGTGTTTAGCAAAGATAGGTCTACATTTTGGAATTTCATTTCTGTAAGCCATTTAACAAACTAAAACGGACAAACATTGGCATTGGAATTGATTCCAAGGCAGTACATAAAAGACTGTAAATACACAACTTGAAGCAACCACATATTTCACCATGGAGCACGTTCTGATTGGCCAATGTGGGGCCAAGCCTCCACACACACACAACTTGTTAATTCATCAAAACCTAGCCTTTTCGTGCCAACACCAGCAAGTGCGCCAATAATTGTGATAGTGAAAATAGCAAAGATATTTCTGACACACTGCTGAACCTATAGCGCTACCGACTGCGCTTAGATTTATGGTACCGACTGCACTTAGTGTTACGTTTGCTAAAATAGAGCCCTAGAGGTTTTAAAGAAAGTTAATATTTTAAACACAGATACAAAAATATATTGTATCACAGTGCCTTTCCTTTTTCTAAAGATCTAATTCAACTGTACTGTATATACAAATATGAAAGAATGAGCACATAGCCATGCAATCTCCATAGACAAACCATGTCAGTAGAAGGGCCTTACTGAAGAGCTCAGTGACTTTCAACGTGGCACCGTCATAGGATGCCACCTTTCCAACAAGTCACTTAGTCAGATTTGTGCCCTGCTAGAGCTGCCCCGTCAACTGTAAGTGCTGTTATTGTAAAGAGGAAATGTCTAGGAGCAACAACGGCTCAGCTGCGAAGTGGTAGGCCACACAAGCTCACAGAACGGTACCGCTGAGTGCTGAAGCATGTAAAAATGGTCTGTCCCCTGTTGCAACACTCACTACTGAGTTCCAATGCCTCTGGAAGCAACGTTAGCAGAATAACTGTTCGAAAGGAGCTTCATAAAAAGGGTTTCCATGGCCGAGCAGCTGCACAGAAGCCTAAGATCACCATGCACAATGCCAAGCATCGGCTGGAGTGGTGTAAAACTTGCCGCCATTGGACTCTGGAGCAGTGGAAACGAGTCCTCTGGAGTGATGAATCACACTTCCTGAATCCCGCTTCCTAGGAGGACGCTACCTGCCAACGACAGCATAGTGCCAACTGTAATGTTTGGTGGAGGAGAAATAATGGTCTGGAGTTGTTCTTCATGGTTCAGGCTAGGCCCCTTAGTTCCAGTGAAGGAACATCTTAATGCCACAGCATACGATGACATTCTAGACGATTCTGTGCTTCCAACTTTGTGGCAAAAGTTTGGGGAAGGCCCTTTCCTGTTTCAGCATGACAATGCCACCATTCACAAAGCGAGGTCCATACAGAAATGGTTTTTCAAGATCGGTGTGGAAGAACATGACTGGCCTGCACAGAGCCCTAACCTCAACCACATCAAACACCTTTTGAATGAGTTGGAACGCAGACTGCGAGCCAGGCCTAATCGCCCAACATCAGTGCTCTACCTCACTAAGGCTCTTGTGGCTGAATGAAAGCAAGTCCCCGCAGCAATGTTCCAACATCTAGTGGAAAGCTTTCCCAGAAGAGTGTAGGCTGTTATAGCAGCAAAGGGGGGACCAACTCCACATAAATGCCCATTAATTTTGGAATGAGATGTTCGAACAAGAAGGTATCTACATACTTCTGGTCATGTAGTGTATGTCATAGGCTTGTCATAGCATTGACTCAAAAACAGTCCAACCCCTGCTCAGTTCACTTTTCCCGTTCCCACTATTGCACAGCGTTATCATCATACTGCTACAGATTTCCAGGGGCATTGTCATTAATAATCTTGTGACCATCAAGTTGAATTCCACAGTTAGCTCTGTTACTGTTAGCCCAATTGAGGAGGCCACTGTGGTAAGCTTGTCCAGTGCTATTATATCTACCATAAATAATATGGATACCCATGCTGTTTACAAATCACACAGAGGACTGGGGTTGTTACATATCAACGTACAAAGTTTGATGTCAAAGATGGAACTTCTTGCATGACACGAGACTGGATATTTTGGTTCTCACAGAGTGAATGGCTTGATTCCTGGATAAGGACATTGACATTGCTCATTACAATATCTTCAAGTGTGACAGAGTGAAAAAAGGGGGAATGGTGGCTTCATACAGTATGTGAAATCAACCCTTGTGGCATCATGTTCTCTAAATAGCACTATCACCCCAAAATGTTGCTTTTGGTTATGGATCTGGCCATAAGCCAAAATACTGTACACATTTATCCATTGTAGGGATTTTTTTGTTTTCTTTGAAAGAAATTGTGGTTTAACTGACCCGTTCTCCCAGCCTATAGTTGGCTCAATGGAAGTTCCGTCAACATCAGTGAAACATTTTTTAATTTCAACAACTTCCTTCTTGTCATGTGCTAGATGTCTTGTCCAAGATCCACTTTGACTGATTTGCTTGGTCCTTTCTTGCTGCAGCTTGATCCTCCTCGGATTGCAGAATCTTTAACACAAATGTTTACCTTACAATTATTTCTGGTACCATCCCCAGGGTCTGGAAGGCGGCCAATATACTTCCCCTTTACAAAGGTTGTGACCCTTGTGGCCCAAATAACTATCACCCCATTTCCTAACTCTCTTGCCAACAAAACTCCTAGAATCCTTGGTAAATACTCAACTTAGATACTTTTAACTACTAAATGTATTCTAAATGTACACCAGTCAGGTTTCAGACCAGGTCATAGTACTATCTCTGCTACTTAAAAAAAAGTTCTTAATTGTTTGGATAAAAATAAACATTGTGCTGACCTATTACTGACCTGTCTAAAGCCTTCGACACTGTGGATCCCTCATTACTAATTTAGAGGCTTTCATCAATTGACCTGGACCAGGCTGCATGCAGCTGATTTGAAAATGATTTAAAGGACAGAACACTGTGTGTATTTACTGATGGCGTTAAATCAGGTTTTCTGGACATAACAAAGGGTGTCCCACAGGGATCAATTCTTGGTCCGGTTCTTTTTACTATTTACATTAACAATATTGGTTTATCTGTAAAAAATAAAAAATATAATCACCTGTATGCAGATGACACTGTGGTGTGCTATTGCCCCCACAGCTGACCAGGCTCTGTCAGAGCTTCAATCTGCCAAGCATTTGTTGAACTGAAATTGGAACTTAATACAGTTAAAAACAAGTGTATATTAATTTCCACATCACACATCTAATGATTTATGCATATGTACTTTGGACGGTGCCCCTATAAATATCATCTGGATTGTTGAAAAGCTATCTTTCAAAAAAGCATGTTGATTAATCAGTTAATAAATTAATAATTAAAATAGGCTTCTTCTATAGAAACTGGTTCTGTCTGTCGTTAAAGAGCAGAAAATGATTAATTCAGTCAACATTCATTCTGCTTATTGAATATGGCGATATCGTCTATATGAATGCAGAAGGGACTGTATTGAAGTCATTGGGTGGAGTTTATCATAGCGCATTGCACTTTAGTACGTGAGATAGTTTCAGTGCACATCATTGCTTTTTGTATCAAGATGTGGGCTGGCCCTCCTTGAAGTCTTGTAGATCGATTGCATTGCACTCGTTTGTCTATAGAACCATCTTGCATAAACTCTCGCCATACCTTACCTTATAACCTACGGTAAGGCCTACTGGACCAGGGCTCAGGGATGACTAACTGGAGATCCGTTTGATCTCCACTGAGTTGGGTAGATCTGCTTCTTCTTTTTTGCACTTTATCTGTTGAATGATCTACAATGCACTTTAAAAATGGAGGAATTGGTGCCTCTAGGGCATATCAGATGATTGTTAGGGGACCTTTTTACTGAAGAATGTGTCTGTTTTTTTACGATTGTGTTTTGCTTTACGTGTATTGTTGTGTATGATAACGTATATTTTAATATGTATTCAAATGTGTAGTTTAATGTGCTTATTCTATTTGAATGTGTATTGCGGTGCTACACAGGGCTCATCTGGAAAAGAGACCTTGGTCTAAGCATTGACTGGTCTACATTTAAATACAAGTTAACCATAATCAAGCCCAAAGTTACATGCTCCTACTCAGAGCCATGGTCTGAGTGGCATTCCTATGCCATTGCCTTGGGAAGTTGTCCCTTGGGAGCAGCAAGCTAATACTGTATGTTCAGAGCTAAAGGGTTGGTCTGATTTCAACCCCTCAGTGACCCTATATGAGCTGAGTTTACAAACCGAGATGGCGAAAGGCGAACCCTTAGAATTGGTCAGTCAAGAGAACTAACATAAATGACATCTGGCAGGATTGTGGAGATGTGCGCAATGAGAACATACGCGTAACATTTTGCACCAACGCACTGCTACAGCGATGCTTTGAAATAAACAACCTGGATTGAGTGGGATGACTACGACGACGAACAACGCATTGTTCTGTTCTACATTTAACACCCCTCCCGAATCCGTGCCACAAGACGAGGCTCATATCACCGTGGCGTTTGAGGCAAATCAAACGCCCGCGCTCTGCCGGCTTGTGATAGTGGCCGCGCATCGAGCCAGCGCGTCAAAGTAACGGACTGGAAAGGTCCACACTCCCTAAATGCGCTCGTGCAGATTCCACTTCCACTCGTATTATTTTCTCCCCATTAAGCATGGTCAGATATTTGGCATGCATTGGTAGACAGAGAAAGTAAACAAATTCCAGTTTATGAAGAAGCAAATGTAAGCTATGTGTTTTACAATTAATCAGCAGTGTTTGTAGCCTAGTTCGGTGTCTTCAGTGGGGTAACCAAGGCTATTGTGGCTGAGAATAGCTGGGTATACCTAACCCATGACTGTCGATACCTTTTAACAGCTTGGTCAAAGGCGGTGAGAGTAGGCCTTCAGGACAACCGAATTTCCCGGGTCAGAGGGAGCAGCATCCTGGGTCAGATCGAGCCTGCACTGCCCTAATTGGATAGAGCGGGTGTAGCTATAAAAGACAACGCGGTCCCTGGGGCGGTGGAATCTCCTTCCTCTTCTCTCATAATTAGATTTTTGCGCTGTGCTCCTACTGCTCATGCTTTCTCACATCAGCGCCTGTTGTCCGATCTGAAGTTTGGAACACGTGTAAAAGCTTAAAAAATGTGGGCTACGCCTCCGAGAAAATGATGTGCTGCGGAAGGATAATATCACGCTGCTCTGGCGGATGTTCTTTCTTTCTGCGTATACAAATAGGAATTCGTTAAAAACTGCACAAATTGTTTAACCTAAAAATAAAAACATTATGTGTGCACTTTTAAATAAGGCATTTGTTGCACAAATTGCACTAAATAACTGTGTTTGAAACAAAAGAGGAAAGCTTATTTTACTGTGCTTCTGTTGGAAAGAAGAAAAGGTTCTACTGCCCCCTTGTGACAAATGCCCAAACAGCATCATACGCTTACAATCGCATATGTCTGACCAACCTGGTTAAATAACGTAAAATACAAATATTTCAAATGAATAGGCCATATATTTCATTAGTCTGAAAAAGATATAGCCGGAACCAAAATTAAAATTGCTTAAAAGTGTGACCTGGCATTGTGGATATTCAGAGGTAGGTATATCTGTGGGGCCCAGGCTACACTCTTAGAAAAAGGTGCTATCTGGAACCTAAAAGTGTTCTTCGGCTATCCCCATACGAGAACCATTTGAAGAACGATTTTTGGTTCCAGGTAGAACCTATTTGATTACAGGTAGAGCTCTTTTGGGTTCCATGTAGAACACTTTCCAAAAAGGGTTCTACCTGGAACCTATGGGGACAGCTAAAGAACCCTCCTGGAACCCTAGTGTATATTAGGTTTATACGATGAGGGATAGTGCCATGGACCTCATAAGATTGTTTGGGTTAATGGTTTGGATCAAATGTTGGTCTCACGTCCATCTGATGTTTCTGATCCTGAGTGTGCAGTCTTTACAGTACTCCCTCTGTAGAAAGGCTCGGACCTGGGCTGCAAGCTAGGAGGAGAGGAAGACAAATAAAGCCTCTCCTTCCTGGTGTCTCAGCAGGCTGATTTAATATAGCCTATTTATGGTTCATGCTGGTTATGTAGGGATTTCGAACGTTTTATTGAATAATGAAGCCTTGTCAGAGTTGATGATTGTAAGCTTCTTTTACATTGTGCAACGCCTCAATGATCTCTTCCTCACTTCTCTCCCCAGCTGAAACAATAGAGACCCTCAAATGGGCGATCAGAGTTTTGGTATCTGGGAGAAAAAAAATCACAATTTCATATGATCAGTTTTAAGATGATGATCCTACTCATACTGTATAGTATGGCCTATACAAAATCAATCATTTCCTTCTTGAGCAACTTGGCAGTGGGGACTGTAGCCTGCCTTTGTAAGAGGTTATGATGTTCTTATGGTCTATCTCAGTTGTGTCCTTCGAGACAATGGTTGTGGTGTGCATATTGTAGAACCGGGTTATGACTGGTGGTGTCAGTTGCGTGATCAAAATGACTTGACTGCTGGACTGGTAATGGTATGTACCTGGTTAGACACAGCAGGGGTGGTATGTGTTGCTTGAAGTGTCCATGTTGATCCAAGTTCAGAAATAATCCATGTATATGATAAACAATTTGTAACTTGCTGCATTCATTCTTGGTCCATACAACTAGGGGATAGGTGTGATTAGAGGTGTGATTGACAGTTCAGATACTGGTACACCCAGAGTAGTGGAGGCTGTGACTTTTGCGACTGTGCTGTCCTCTAGCGGTGAAGGTGTAGTATTGCTTCCTCCTGTGTTTGACTTGTCTGTTTTAAAAAGAAAAGTGTAAAGGGATATTAATAAGTGAGCACTATTTACTGACGTGCCATTCTTTGTCGAAACAGGTGCTTATCCTGGATGAAATGGTAAACTACACTGAACAAAAATATAAATGCAACATGAGATACCTTCAAAAATAAGTTTTTGGGCGTGGATCAGAAAACCAGTCAGTCAGTATGTTGTGTGACCACCGTTTGTCTCACGAGGACAACGAGCAGGCAGACAAGCTTCCCTGAGACGGTTTCTGACAGTTGGTGCAGAAATTCTTCGGTTGTGCAAACCCAAAGTTTCATCAGCTGGTAGCTGATCTTAGACGATCCCGCAGGTGAAGAAGCTGGATGTGGAGGTCCTGGGCTGGTATGGTAACGCATGGTCTGCGGTTGTGAGGCCGGTTGGACGTACTGCCAAGTTCTCTAAAACGACATTGGAGGTGGCTTATGGTAGAGAAATTAACATTCAGTTCTCCAGCAGTAGTTCTGGTGGACATTCCTGCAGTCAACATGCCAATTGTACGTTGCCTCAAAACTTGAGACATCTGTGGCGTGGTGTTGTGTGACAAGACTTCACATTTTAAAGTGGCCTTTTATTGTCCCCAACACAAGGTGCACCTGTGTAATAATCGTGCTGTTTAATCATATTTTTTTTTATATGCCAGTGGAGTATTGCTGTCTACTGTTTAGATTCTGAAGGTTTAGCAGTCCTGCCTGCTGTGTTAGATGGTAAAGGTGTAGTTCTGCTGTTTACTGTATTAGATGGTGAATGTGTAATACTGCTGTCTACTGTAGTAGATGGAGAAACTCTAGTACTATTGTCTACTGATGGTGAATGTGTAATACTGCTGTCTACTGTATTAGATGGTGAAACTGTAGTACTATTGTCTACTGACGGTGAATGTGTAATACTGCTGTCTACTGTGTTACATGGTGACGGTGTAGTAATGCTTTCTCCTGTGGTTGGCTCTTGTGTGACTGGCTTTGGAGGGGTGAACACTTTAGAAAACAAGGAATAATGGCAGCAGTTAAAAGTCACGATTCAAACAACAGACTGTTGACAAAACATGTCATATGTTATGAAATAAGAATGATGTCAACGCATTGCTTTTGTATGTACACTCTCAGAAATAAAGGTTGACATTTTTTTGAAAGAGGAACAACTGCTTGTGATACCTTGTAAGGTCATCCTTTCTTCCTTTTGTTATAGGTACAGCGCATTCGTAAAGTGTTCATACCCTTTTACTTTTTTCCGCATTTTGTTACGTTACAGCCTTATTCTGAAATGGATTGAATAAATCATTTTCCTCATCAATCTACACACAATACCCCATAATGACAAAGCAACAACAGGGTTTTTAGAAATGTTTGCAAATGTATTAAAAACAAGAAACAGTAATACATTATTTACATAAGTATTCAGACCCATTGCTATGAGATGCGAAATTGTGCTCCGGTACTTTCTGTTTTCATTGATCATCCTTGAGATGTTTCTACAACTTGTTTGGAGTCCACCTGTGGTAATATATATATATATATATATATATATATATATTGGTGTCTGTAATATAATAAACATGTCAAAAAAGAATGTAGACATAAATAAATGCATTTCTATTGCTTACAAAATCTTTTTTACAATGGCTGAGTACCAAGATGGCATCGCAATGGCTTCAATACAGTGCCCCGTCAGTCATCCAGGCTTTATAGACATCACTGGTTGTACACGTTTCCCTAAAAGTCAAAGTGGCGTCTAATGATTTACTAACAACAACATTCTCTTCATTATTGGTTAATGTTTGACATGTAAGGGATGGTGTTTAGGTCCACTGACTAGACTAGTGGAGACTCCTCAGAGGAGGAAGGGGAGGACCATCCTTCTCAATGAATTTCATAAAAATATTAAAACATTTAAAAAGTTATAATTTTTAGATAAAACTATACTAAATATATTCACATGCCACTAAATAATTGATTAAAACACACTGTTTTTCAATTAAAGTCTACAGTAGCCTCACCAGCGCTCTGTAGGGTAGCACCATGGTGTAACCAGAGGACAGTTAGCTTCCGTCCTCCTCTGGGTATATTGACTTCAATACAAAACCTAAGAATCATGGTTCTCACCCCCTTCCATACACTTACACAGTCATTATGACAACTTCTGGAGAATGTCCTCCAACCTATCAGAGCTCTTGCAGCATGAACTGACATGTTTTCCACCAAATCAAAGGATCAGAGAATGAATCTAGTACTGAAAGCATCAGCTATGGCTAGCTAGCACTGCAGTGCATAATTGTGGTGAGTAGTTGACTCAAAGAGAGAGAAAGACATTAGTTGAACAGTTTTATAAAAAATAATTTCTTCCAAATTGAAGAAGCAAGAGAGAGAGAGAGAAACTTTCAGTTTCATTACTTAGCTAGCAAATGCAGATAGCTAGCTTAGCCTGCTTAAATACCCTGCTTAAACAGAGGGATGCTATGTTAGCTAGCTGGCTCCGACTATCCAACACAAAACTGGTATTCTTCCAAGTCTAGGTAAGCTTTTGGTTTTACTAATTTATTGCCTCCGGGGCAAAGGCTTACTGACTGTACACTCTAACGTTACTGTATGATTGTTGCGGATTGACTAACACATTAGTTGTATTAGCTATGTTGACTATGATGTTACTTTAGCTAATATGGTGACAATGATGTAGGCTGTGGTAGCTGAGGTGTTGTGCTTTGAAGTCCACAAGCAAAGGGAAAGGGTGAGAGGAGGAGAGCGTATAAATGTGAGAAGGAATACAATTATTATTATGTCCTATTATTATCCTGATGGTCATCTATGAACGTTTGAACATCTTGGCCATGTACTGTTATAATCTCCACCCGGCACAGCCAGAAGAGGACTGGCCACCCCTCAGAGCCTGGTTCCTCTCTAGGTTTCTTCCTAGGTTCCTGCCTTTCTAGGGAGTTTTTCCTAGCTACTGTGCTTCTACATCTGCACTCTTGCTGTTTGTGGTTTTAGGCTGGGTTTCTGTATAGAACTTTGTGACATCGGCTGATGTAAAAAGGTCTTTATAAATACATTTGATTGATTCAATGTGGCTGCTATGAAAGTGAACTGTGCATGATCAAGGGTGTATTTATTCCAGTGAAGCAAACGGAACAAAACCGGGATAAACATACCTGGATTTGTCCAATAGATACTCTCGTTTGCAACTGTTGTACTAATGATTACACCCTAGATCAGCAAGAGGCAGGCAAGTGTGTGCAAGGTGGTATTGAGATGTGGTCCTTCTGTAGCTCAGTTGGTAGAGCATGGCGCTTGTAACGCCAGGGTAGTGGGTTCGATCCCCGGGACCACCCATACGTAGAATGTATGCACACATGACTGTAAGTCGCTTTGGATAAAAGCGTCTGCTAAATGGCATATATTATGTGTCCCTGTCTGTCCACGTGTCACTGTCTGTCACAAACATTTTCTCTCGACATGTGTGCAACTACGTTGTAAACTTTCATTCATAAGCTAGGTTGTACTAACCTCATGATGGGTATAGGGAAAATTAAAGTATCATTTAGTAGCCTAAACCTTTTGCTTTTACATTGAACTGAATGAATGGAATATGAATGACAGTCATCCAATATGCTGTGATAGAAATAATGCCATGCTGATGAAAAAAAAGATCATCGTACTCCCTCATCTTAAATGGCACTGGCCCGCCCCTGGACTAGACCAATGGAGACACACATGACCAGAGTGATTGAGACGATAAATAATACACTATAACCAGGGGTCTAGGTCAAATCACTTGAGTTTTACAAAGATGCCCCCCAGGCATTTTTTTTTACCCCTTACCCCATCATTTTCTATTATCGTACAGTAATATTGTACATTACAGTCACTGAGGTATTGGACATCAGTCTAAAGCTTAGGGAATGTGGGCCTTCAAATAAATACTACACGTTAGCAGTAATATACAAGTATAATCCTCATGTAAAAAATTATATATTATACTATGGTATTAATACTATAGTATTCATTGTAGTGTTTTTGCGGACTTTACTGTAGTATTCACTGTAGTGTTTACTGTAATATACTGCAGTATGCACAGTTAACTATAGTACAAATACTGTAGTAAAATAAAACTGTAGTATATACTATAGCAATTCATGTAGTGTTTTTGCGGATTGTAGTATACAGTATTATTTACTGTAGTGTTTTTGTGGAATGTAGTATTTACTGTAGCGTTTTTGTGGAATGTAGTATTTACTGTAGCGTTTTTGCTGACATTACTGTACTATTTACTGTTGTGTTTTTGTTTTATTATCTTTGACATAGAAGCTGAGGCTTTCTCCACTTTCTCCACCTATTGTAGAAATACTAAAAGAGCACATTTTCCATAACCAGGTAGGTAGGACTGGGGTCTGAACTGTAGTATTCTATAGTAAACTGTAGTATTTTTTCAAGTGGGAAGTGTCATGTGTGTACGTCTGGTGTTCAACCTTCCCAAGTTCTCTCACGTCACCCTGCTCCTCCGCTCTCTCCACTGGCTTCCAGTTGAAGCTCGCATCCGCTACAAGACCATGGTGCTTGCCTACGGAGCTGTGAGGGGAACGGCACCTCAGTACCTCCAGGCTCTGATCAGGCCCTACACCCAAACAAGGGCACTGCGTTCATCCACCTCTGGCCTGCTCGCCTCCCTACCACTGAGGAAGTACAGTTCCCGCTCAGCCCAGTCAAAACTGTTCGCTGCTCTGGCCCCCAATGGTGGAACAAACTCCCCACGACGCCAGGACAGCGGAGTCAATCACCACCTTCCGGAGACACCTGAAACCCCACCTCTTTAAGGAATACCTAGGATAGGATAAAGTAATCCTTCTCACCCCCCTTAAAAGATTTAGATGCACTATTGTAAAGTGGCTGTTCCACTGGATGTCATAAGGTGAATGCACCAATTTGTAAGTCGCTCTGGATAAGAGCGTCTGCTAAATGACTTAAATGTAAATGTTAAATGTACATTGATTCTTACACTAGGTTAACTGTGTAAATAACCTACGACTGTAAGGCACACAGGTGGGTCATAAGCTGCAGAAACAACAGGATTTAAACCAACAGTAATATGGAAGAAGTAGAATACTTTATTGATCCATAGTCCACAAAACCCCCCTTTTTTTAACCCAAGTGCTTTAAAATTCACTGTGTCCATTGTAGGAAGGAATGTGTCTGTCTATGAGAAGAAAAGAAAAAAACAAATTCAATGCTCTTGATGCATTGAGGTCAGGTCGCTGGCCATAAGCAAAGTTACGAAGGGAAGATGATCCTCTGAAAACATAAAAGAAGAATGAGTCAGTTTTGGTGTTGGTGCTCTTTAAAGACATAACATTTCCTTATAATAAAATATATTCCCCTGGGGCGGCAGGTAGCCTAGTGGTTAGAGCGTTGGGCCAGTAACCGAAAGGTTGCTGGATTGAATCCCTGAGCTGACAAGGTAAAAATCTGTTGTTCTGCCCCTGAAGAAGGCAGTTAACCCACTGTTCCTAGGCTGTCATTGTAAATAATAATTTGTTCTTAACTGACTTGCCTAGTTAAATAAAAGTCAAATATACAGTACAGCGGGGAGAACAAGTATTTGTAACACTGCATGATTTTGCAGGTTTTCTTACTTACAAAGCATGTAGAGGTCTGTAATGTTTTATCATAGGTACACTTCAACTGTGAGAGACAGAATCCAGAAAATCACATTGTATGATTTTTAAGTAATTCATTTGCATTTTATTGCATGACATAAGTATTTGATACATCAGAAAAGCAGAACTTAATATTTGGTACAGAAACCTTTGCTTGCAATTACAGAGATCATACGTTTCCTGTAGTTCTTGACCAGGTTTGCACACACTGCAGCAGGGATTTTGGCCCACTCCTCCATACAGACCTTCTCCAGATCCTTCAGGTTTCAGGGCTGTCACTGGGCAATACGGTCTTTCAGCTCCCTCCAAAGATGTTCTATTGCGTTCAGGTCTGGAGACTGGCTAGGCCACTCCAGGACCTTGAGATGCTTCTTACGGAGCCACTCCTTAGTTGCCCTGGCTGTGTGTTTCAGGTTGTTGTCATGCTGGAAGACCCAGCCACGACGCATCTTCAATGCTCTTACTGAGAGAAGGAGGTTGTTGGCCAAGATCTCGCGATACAGGGCCCCATCCATCCTCCGCTCAATACGGTGCAGTCGTCCTGTCCCCTTTGCAGAAAAGCATCCCAAAAAATGATGTTTCCACCTCCATGCTTCACGGTTGGGATGGTGTTCTTGGGGTTGTACTCATCCTTCTTCATCCTCCAAACACGGCGAATGGAGTTTAGACCAAAAAGCTCTATTTTTGTCTCATCAGACCACATGACCTTCTCTCATTCCACCCCTGGATCATCCAGATGGTCATTGGTAAACGTTAGACGGGTCTGGACATGCGCTGGCTTGAGCAGGGGGACCTTGCGTGCGCTGCATGACGACGTAGTGTGTTACTAATGGTTTTCTTTGAGACTGTGGTCCCAGATCTCTTCAGGTCATTGACCAGGTCCTGCCGTGTAGTTCTGGGCTGATCCCTCACCTTCCTCATGATCATTGATGCCCCACGAGGTGAGACCTTGCATGGAGCCCCAGACCGAGGGTGACCGTTATTTTGAACTTCTTGCATTTTCTAATAATTGCGCCAACAGTTGTTGCCTTCTCACCAAGCTGCTTGGCTATTGTTCTGTAGCCCATCTCAGCATTGTGCAGGTCTACAATTGTATCCCTGATGTCCTTACACAGCTCTCTGATCTTGGCCAATGTGGAGAGGTTGGGGTCTGTTTGATTGAGTGTGTGGACAGGTGTCTTTTATACAGGTAACGAATTCAAACAGGTGCAGTTAATACAGGTAATGAGTGGAGAACAGGAGGGATTCTTAAAGATAAACTAACAGGTCTGTGAGAGCCGGAATTCTTACTGGTTGGTAGGTGATCAAATACTTATGTCATGCAATAAAATGCAAATTAATTATTTAAAAATCATACAATGTGATTTTCTAGATTTTTGTTTTAGATTCTGTCTCTCACAGTTGAAGTGTAACTATGATAAAAATGACAGACTTTGTAAGTAGGAAAACCTACATCAAACCTGTATCAAATATTTGTTCTCCCCACTGTATCTGCTTGGTTAAGAGATGGTTAAAAGTTGAGATTTGACAAAAGTGAGGGAGTTCCTAAGATGGATGTCATACTGTACACTCTATACACACGATATTGCAGACATTAATGTGGTAGTGGTAGCTAGTACTGTCTCTGTGACTCCGTACCTCCATGTTATGCTCAGTCCGTCCTCCGTCACTCTTCAGCTCTCTCCAATTTATTTGACGATCTTGGCCTGTTTACCGTTCAGCTTCATCATGTAATTCTTCTTCTTGTCGTCAAAGTTGCCACACAGGCCTCCCAATCTCCTCTTGTAGGTGTGGGGCAGGATGATTACTATGCAAAGTAAAGACATGGAAGTGAGTTTCTTCTGTCAGTACATCTATGTTCTGTAACAGTTTACTTTATATCATAAAGCAGTTTACTGTATATCACAAAGCATACATCACACATCTGTAGCACATCATACACATACAGTATGTATTTGGATTGATACAGTATGTTGCCTTGTTACCATATTTCTGCAAGATATGATAAAATGTGTAAATGTTAATGATACTATTATGCTAATATTATCTGTCCACAGATAAGAGACATATTGGGCAGTAAACACTGTCTGTACAGCTATCTTACTGTCTTGTTATCAGAGAGACTGGTGAGATACCAATAATTTAAACTTTCCTTTGGCTGTGATGTAACAGTGGTGTTACCTGCTCTGCTGTGTCCATCAAACTCCACGGAGAGGCCAAAGTCTGTCTTCAGGTAGATACGAGAAGAGCTCTCCAGAATCCTCAGACCCCTTGCTGGGGAGACAGGGGCATGCGTGCTCCTACCATCCAGCTATATATATATATATATATATATAGAGAGAGAGAGAGAGAGAGAGAGAGGAAAGTTGGGGCAAGAGATCATATGTTCAATGTAATTTTGTCAACAACAGAGGGCAGCAACCAATGAGGAAACAAATAATTGGGCTCATAGTTAATTATTGTTCTGTTGAAAGACTAGCAGTCAAAATGTGCTAGCAGTCTACTAAACACACACATATTTCTTGGGAAAACAATTCTTTCACTGTAGGAATATTGCTATGATTTCTCAAACAGAAATGGGGTGTGCCTTTAGTGGTTCATTGATATGTCATTCTGTTCATGCAGACCACGACCGACGTAGCTAGTCTGTTAGCTAAGCTAGCTAATTTAGTTAGCGAGTAACCTAACGTAGCAGATGTAAAAGAATTGCCTGAAACTAGATCCCCTACATACTGGTCTTGACAAGAAGAAAACAACTGTTGGGGGGAGGTTCTGTTCTACACTGTTCAACCAATCACTAGGAGTGTTGGAGTGTTGCCTTGTTAACGTCCAAAAGAGGAAGTCCCTTTCCTCTCTTTCCATTTCCCCTGCAAACTGGAGCATCCGGTTGTTGGGGACTATGCAGAGGCTAGCTAGCTGGGAACATTCACAGAACATTAGCTAAGTT
Organism: Oncorhynchus keta; assembly: GCF_023373465.1. Lineage (NCBI taxonomy): Eukaryota > Metazoa > Chordata > Actinopteri > Salmoniformes > Salmonidae > Oncorhynchus > Oncorhynchus keta. Next base: position 32,292,562 of record NC_068443.1, read on the forward strand.
ATAGTTAAGGTTTTATCTAACATTAGGATGATAAAACCCCCAAAACATTAAGATCATTTTTTGGATAAAATCTATATATTTATCAAACGTGTTTTAGATTAAATTTCCTTGGAATGTTCCCCTAACATTCACTAAAATGTTGTACACAACATCTGTAACAACCACCACAAACCATTCCCTGAACATTTACATGTTTGTTTAAGACATTTGGTTGATGTTGAAAAAACGTTCCTATAACACATTAAATCTGTTATTTAAATGGTGGGAACATTGTGGGGACACCACAAAAGACATGTTCCCAAAACACAAAACTGTCCAGTTGTGCAGATGATTCTACAATACTTCTTTTAGAGTGCAAAAAACATTCACCTGATGTTACAAGAACGTTCCCAGAACACATTTCATGTGTTCTTTCAAGGTTTACAGAATGTTTCATTAGGTTGTGGTAACATTGTGGATATATGACAAGAGATATGCTCCAAATTGTTTTTTTGTCAGACCATGTTGGTATCAGGGTGCACAAAACATTCCTTTGATGTTTCAAGAATGTTGACAATACAGCCTTTGAGTTCTTTAAAGGTTCCCAGAACATGTAATTAGGTTGTGGAAACAATGTGGGTACATTACATACATTACACGGGATAGGTTCCCAAAACACAAAATATTCTCAGTTGTGATGACATTCATACAATGTTTGAGTTAGGTTGCATGGGACATTCCGTTAATGTTGTAAGAATAAAATAAATCAATTTTTATGTTCTAGGAATGTTCTTGCAACATCAGGTGAATGTTTTATACAAACATTGTATAATGATCACTACGATTGGACTGTTTTTGTGTTATGAGAACATTGTCAGCGACCTAGATGAATGTTCTGGGAACCGTTACAGAACCAATGTTGGTTTGCTGGGCAGTAACTCCTCCAGCATGTGTTCATGTAATTCACACAAATAGTTTTTGAATGAAAGCTGTGAATATCGGTAAGAAATGGCACTTCAGAAGCCAAATATCTTATTAATCTTTTTCCTTTTCTATTTTTTTTAACCATGAAATGACCTAGTATGATGGTGCATTGATCAGCTATTTTTGCATTTTTGCTCAAAGTCGACCTTTAAAGGCAACCAACGTAAGTAAGCCTAGCTAGTGTGTTTTAAGGTCAGGAGAGGAGTAGGGAAGAAGTGAAAAGAGAATATATGGCTAGTTCTGCATTCATCTGAAGTTTAGAGTGGACTAGCTAGTGGCTATGAGGGTCAGGGTGAGACACAAAGACACACACAGACACACACATAAACTGAAAAATACGGGTGACAAAAAGGAAACTAGGTAATTCCATCCTGTAGATAATGAGATAATTCAGTTCTGCCAGCAAAGTGGCAAACCTTTGGCTACAGGTTACAATAAGACATGGGGTAACAAATCAGAAAGCACACAATAAATAATGTGTAAAGATACAGTTGAAGTCAGAAGTTCACATACTCTTAGGTTGGAGTCATTACAACTCGTTTTTCAACCACTCCACAAATTTCTTGTTAACAAACTATAGTTTTGGCAAGTCAGCTACTTTGTGCATAACACAAGTCATTTTTCCAAAAATTGTTTACAGACAGATTATTCCACTCCAGTGGGTCAGAAGTTTACATACACTAAGTTGACTGTGCCTTTAAACAGCTTGGAAAATTCACAAAAACGATGTCATGGCTTTAGAAGCTTCTGATAGACTAATTTACATCATTTGAGTCAATTGGAGGTGTACCTGTGGATGTATTTCAAGGCCTACCTTCAAACTCAGTGCCTCTTTGCTTGACATCATGGGAAAATTAAAAGAAATCAGCTAAGTTCTCAGAAAAAAATTGCAGACCTCCACAAGTCTGGTTCATCCTTGGGAACCATTTCCAAATGCTTGAATATACCACCTTCATCTGTACAAACAATAGTACGTAAGTATAAATACCATGGGACCACGCAGCCGTCATACCGCTCAGGAAGGAGATGCGTTCTGTCTCCTAGAGATGAACGTATTTTGGTGCGAAAAGTGCAAATCAATCCCAGAACAACAGCGAAGGACCTTGTGAAGATTCTGGAGAAAACAGGTACAAAAGTATTGAGTCCTATATCGACATCCCCTGAAATGCCGCTCAGCAAGGAAGAAGCCACTGCTCCAAAACCGCCTTAAAAAAGCCAGACTACGGTTTGCAACTGCACATGGGGACAAAGATCGTACTTCTTGGAGAAATGTCCTCTGGTCTGATGAAACAAAAATATAAATGTTTGGCCATAATGACCATTGTTATCTTCGGAGGAAAATGGGTGAGGCTTGCCAGCCAAAGAACACCATCCCAACCGTGAAGCATGGGAGTGGCACCATCATGTTGTGGGGGTGCTTTGCTGCAGGAGGGACTGGTGCACATCACAAAATAAATGGCATCATGAGGAAGAAAAATTATGTGGATATATTGAAGCAACATCTCAAGACATCAGACAGGAAGATAACTTCTTGATGCACCCATCCCGTTAGCGGGATCGTTTTCGTCAACATCCCCGGAATTGCAGAGCGCCAAATTCAAATTAAATTACTAAAACTATTTCATTTTCATGAAATCACAAGTGCAATATAGCAAAACACAGTTTAGCTTGTTGTTAATCCACCAGCTGTGTCTGATTTAAAAAAAAATCTCTCTCAGCAGACAAAACATTACAAACAGCTAGCAGCCAAGTTGATTGGTCACGAAAGTCAGAAAAGCAATAAAATGAATCGCTTACCTTTGATGATCTTTGGATGTTTGCACTTACGAGACTCCCAGTTACACAATAAATGTTCCTTTTGTTCCATAAAGATTTGTTTTATATCCAAAATACCTCCATTTGGTTGGCGCGTTATGTTCAGAAATCCACAGGCTCGAGCGGTCACGAACAGGCAGACGAAAATTCCAAATAGTATCCGTAAAGTTCGTAGAAACATGTCAAAGTTTTTTATAATCAAGCCTCAGGACTGTACCTTCTTCAATACGAGAGAGAGAGAAAATGTCTGCTCCAAACTGTTGCGTATGCAAAACGCTGCTGGCACCCAGCCATACAATGACGCAATGTGATTTTATTTTTCAACATAAAAGCCTGAAATTATGTCTAAAGACTGTTAACAACATGTGGAAGCCATAGGAAAAGGAATCTGGTTGATATCCCTTTAAATGGAGCAAAGGCAGGCAATGGAACAGAGAGGTTTCAGGAAAAACAGCACCTCAGGGTTTGATTTACCTCTGGTTTTCGCCTGCAATATCAGTTCTGTTATACTCACAGACAATATTTTGACAGTTGTGGAAATGTTAGAGTGTTTTCTATCCTAATCTGATTATATGCATATTCTAGATTCTGGGCCTGAGAAATAGGCATTTTCATTTGGGTATGTTTTTCATCCAATCATCAAAATACTGCCCCCTACACTCAAGATTAAAGCTAAGGTGTATGTACACTTCCGACTTCAACTGTAAGTAGAAGTTATGAATAACCTTATAATTGTCATATTAAATCATGTATAAGTCCTAAATACTTACAACAAGTTTCCTGTTCTTCCTGAACTCCACTATGTGGTTGTAGACTCTGATTTTCAGCCCTCTGAGTCGCAGACGGTTGTTGTTCTCACTTTTATCTTCATCACTGTCCTCATCGCTGCGATCATGCTTGACTTCACTGTTCTCCCTTCTCATGCTGTCTTTATGCTTGTCGTCCTCATCACTGCTGTCAACATTACTACTGTCACCTTGGCTACTGTCACCATGACTGTCATCACCATCCTGGTTGATGATCTCATTGATGGTCTTGATGTAGATGTCTGGCTGGTTGTTGGACAGGTCTGTGGTCTGGACCAGAACATGAGAGTTTGTGCCCTCAAAGTCATGCTTCTTGTTGTTAAAGGTTCTGTACTCTGAGTCTCCATTGATAGAGCACTCACTGAAGCCTTGAACGCAAAAATAGAAACAAGATTAATACCATAGAAACAACAAGTTCATGAGGACATGGTGAGAAAACACATAGATAGGAATTATGATATAAAACAGTGAAGGTCTTTGAGACTTAACTGTTCTGGATTTGGTATTGCACATTGTTTTAGAACACAGGAGAATTTTAGGCCTTGACAGAGGTCTGTAAGGGACTGGCATTGAATGCAATTGAATGTCTGTTGAGTGTATGAGAGACAGTTCTTAAGAGAGTGAAGTTTCTGAGAAGTGTGGCCTACCTGTTGACTTGCAGAAATACAGTCCGGCTTCATTCTGAAGACAGATGGCATCCCCATCACACTCATATTCATTATTGCAGTCAATCTCCCCCACACCATCATCTTCAACACATTCACACTTCTGACGGCAGTGCTCAGTGTACCAGTTCTCTTTAAACTGAAATAAAAGTCCATCTTTAAAGTCATTACACTGCAGATTTCACACACGTAACTATGGGCACTGGGTCTACACCAAACATACTTCTAAACCAGTTCTCATTGGGTGCTAGGTTACTTACGTGATGGCTGTTGCCATTGCTGTCCACACAGCCGCACTGCTGAGTGGGCACACACACCCTCTGTCTGAGCACAAAGCCGTCGTCACACACACAGCCCTGTATGCAGTGCTCATCAGCGTGGCAGTCGGGTGGGCCGTGGAGGTGCCTACAGGTGGGCTGGCAGTCGGAGATGCAGGGGGCGAAGTGGCTGTTGTTTGGGCACGATGGTGCTAAAGAGAAAAGAGCAAATTAAGAGTTTATTTCCAATAACACAATATCCACCAATTCGTCACCAGAAAAGATAGCTTATTACGGGTAGATTCATGTCTGTAAAATATTATTGTTCTCAGATGTTTCATTCTTAAGGTTTTTAGATGTGTATGAAAATGTACACAAGAAACAAGAATCTTAAGACAAATGTATTAACTGTAGAGCATCTGCTATATTATTCAAATGTAAATGTTTTACATACAGATCTCATATTACTGTTTTAAAACATGAAATATCGATGTCACAAATGTATCATTTGTACATTTCATTTTAAATTTCACTGTGTAAAACCTAGCAGTGAGTGAGGCGGTTATGTATAGCATTTAGCAAAAAAACATGATTATTTGTCTCTGAAATGAAACCAAATTATACATTTGAAACAAATACATGCCATGCCATGATTAGATAGTTAAAAACACACCAATCTCTTTCATATTTTGTTTTTTACAATAAAAGCTCATTTACAAATATTTCAGAAAATGGATATATAAGGTTTTGGAATAAAACTCTTCAAATATAAGGTTGAGTGTATAGAATATGTAGCACACTGACCGCAAGAATAAGTACAGATTACATTTTCTTTGTACTTAGTGTCTTTCCATTTGTAAAACACCGATTGTATAACACTTGTGTTAGGAGGGGTCTGTAATGAATGAAGATTGTAACTTTGTGTTATCAAGGGCACATAAAGACTTACTTGGTCTCGCTGTGGTGGGCGGTTGTGGTCTTGCAGTTGTCGGTCTTGGGGGTTGTGGTCTTTCAGTTGTCGGTCTTGGGGGTTGTGGTCTTTCAGTTGTCGGTCTTGGGGGTTGTGGTCTTTCAGTTGTCGGTCTTGGGGGTTGTGGTCTTTCAGTTGTCGGTCTTGGGGGTTGTGGTCTTTCAGTTGTCGGTCTTGGGGGTTGTGGTCTTTCAGTTGTCGGTCTTGGGGGTTGTGGTCTTTCAGTTGTCGGTCTTGGGGTTGTGGTCTTTCTTTCAGTTGTCGGTCTTGGGGGTTGTGGTCTTTCAGTTGTCGGTCTTGGGGGTTGTGGTCTTTCAGTTGTCGGTCTTGGGGGTTGTGGTCTTTCAGTTGTCGGTCTTGGGGGTTGTGGTCTTTCAGTTGTCGGTCTTGGGGGTTGTGGTCTTTCAGTTGTCGGTCTTGGGGTTGTGGTCTTTCAGTTGTCGGTCTTGGGGGTTGTGGTCTTTCAGTTGTCGGTCTTGGGGTTGTGGTCTTTCAGTTGTCGGTCTTGGGGGTTGTGGTCTTTCAGTTGTCGGTCTTGGGGTTTGTGGTCTTTCAGTTGTCGGTCTTGGGGTTTGTGGTCTTTCAGTTGTCGGTCTCTTGGGGGTTGTGGTCTTTCAGTTGTCGGTCTTGGGGGTTGTGGTCTTTCAGTTGTCGGTCTTGGGGGTTGTGGTCTTTCAGTTGTCGGTCTTGGGGGTTGTGGTCTTTCAGTTGTCGGTCTTGGGGTTTGTGGTCTTTCAGTTGTCGGTCTTGGGGGTTGTGGTCTTTCAGTTGTCGGTCTTGGGGGTTGTGGTCTTTCAGTTGTCGGTCTTGGGGTTTGTGGTCTTTCAGTTGTCGGTCTTGGGGGTTGTGGTCTTTCAGTTGTCGGTCTTGGGGGTTGTGGTCTTTCAGTTGTCGGTCTTGGGGGTTGTGGTCTTTCAGTTGTCGGTCTTGGGGGTTGTGGTCTTTCAGTTGTCGGTCTTGGGGGTTGTGGTCTTTCAGTTGTCGGTCTTGGGGGTTGTGGTCTTTCAGTTGTCGGTCTTGGGGTTGTGGTCTTTCAGTTGTCGGTCTTGGGGGTTGTGGTCTTTCAGTTGTCGGTCTTGGGGTTGTGGTCTTTCAGTTGTCGGTCTTGGGGTTGTGGTCTTTCAGTTGTCGGTCTTGGGGGTTGTGGTCTTTCAGTTGTCGGTCTTGGGGGTTGTGGTCTTTCAGTTGTCGGTCTTGGGGGTTGTGGTATTTCAGTTGTGGGTGGTGCTGGTGTTTCTGGTCTCATAGTTGTTGGTGGTTGTGGCCTAGCAGTTGTTGAGGGTTTAGATGGCATGGTTGAGTTGGTTGGAGCTGGTGCAGCAGTTGTTGGTCTTAGTGTTACTGGTCTCATGGTAATTGGAGCTGGTGTTGGTGCAATGGTAGACTTGTCTGCTGGCACAGGATTCTCGGTTGGTGTTGTTGGCTTAATCAGATCTAGGAGTTAAAAGAAAATCAACGTTATAACAATTACCCCAAATGTGGTTGTGTTGTTCACTGTGGAGGGAGTGACCCTTACCTTCACAGTGTCCATGATGCAGAGAAACATCATCTATAGCCACATCAGATTGATCAGTGGTGCCTCTTCGGCCCTCGAAGATGATCTGAGGTCAAAGTAATAGCCAGGGAGAAACATTTATAACAGAGCATATATAGCAAAAAGGTACACTAAGCACATTTTGTCAAAGGGACCTTTCTGGATGAATAATGGTACACATGTCTGAGTCCAAACTCATCTGACATTTTAAGATTACAACACAGGGTTAATGGTGCAGTGAGGAATATCCACATCTCACATTCCACTCCACCCTATTCACCTTGTTGCTTAAAGGACCAGTGAAGTCAGCATTGTGTCTTGCCTGTATTTTGTGTCATATTGCACAACAGATGATGAAATGGACACTGTAAAAGTGTGAAGGAACTTGATCCGTGTTTTTTCCCGATAGTTTCTGGTTGAAAATACAATCTAAAGGACCTTCTAATCAGCAGGTTTGCACGGGCAGGAGTTTTGGCTTTCCACAGTAACATCACCATGTGGTAAATTGGATAATATTATTTGGTGTATTCGGATCCCCATTAGCTTTTGCCGAAGCAGCAGCTATTCTTCCTGGGGTCCACCAAAAAACATAAACACGACACAAGTAACAAAACACCGTAGACAAGAACAGTCACACTAATATAAAATACAACAATATACAAACAATACTACTGAAGAATAATGTGTGTAAATTGATTGCGTTGATTGTGTTGAGAGTGTAATAGTGTGTCTATGGGTGCGTGTGTTTGTGTGTGTGTCATTTCACAGTCCCCATTGTGCCACGAGATGTTGTTTTATCCATTTCTTGAAGGTAATTTTGCGTAATTGGAGATGGAAGGGAGTTCCACGTGATCATGTCTCTGTATAATAAATCAAATCAAAGTTGATTTGTCACATACACATGGTTAGCAGATGTTAATGCGAGTGTAGCGAAAGGCTTGTGCTTCTAGTTCCGACAATGCAGCAATAACCAATGAGTAATCTAACCTATTTACAACAACTACCTTATACACACAAGTGTAAAGGAATGAAAGAATATGTACATAAAAATATATGAATGAGTGATGGTACAGAACAGCATAGGCAAGATGCAGTAGATGGTATCGAGTACATTATATACATATGAGATGAGTAATGTAGGGTATGTAAACATATAAACGTTGCATTGTTTAAAGTGGCTAGTGATACATGTATTAAATGAAGATGGCTTGTGATAAAAATTTTTTTACATCAATTTATTACATTATTAAAGTGGCTGGAGTTGAGTCAGTATGTTGGCAGCAGCCACTCAATGTTAGTGGTGGCTGTTTAACAGTCTGATGGCTTTGAGATAGAAGCTGTTTGTCAGCCTCGGATGCTTTGATGCACCTGTACTGACCTCGCCTTCTGGATGATAGCAGGGTGAAGGTCCATCCAGTGGCAGTTAATACAACTGTTGCTGCCGTTTTCTACAGCCACTGCCAGTAACAATTATGCCCTTAAATAATATTTCAGAACAGCCAAAAGTACAAATAAATTAACATCTAACGATTCGGAAAAAGCTAAAGGAACTGACATTTTTGTCCTCACTGATTGATAACGAGGGAAGGATATTTTGAAGAAGAAAAATTATGAAATTATGTTTGGACTTCATAATGTTGTAACTTTAACGTGTTACAGAGTTAATGTTTAAGTTAATTCATTGAGCTGTATCTAAAGATATTTCTTTACAGTTATTTACATATGTAATTGTATTGGTTTGTATTGAATTACGCTTTTTGACTGCAAGTTCCAGAATGCCTTGCGACAGGAATGAGAGAGATAACGCGCCAGTTATGTGCAGGTGCAAGGTGATTAAGCTGACTTTCCGCTAGCATCTTACCTGCATTGCTCTGTAGAATCTAAAGTTGTTAAATGTAACGTGAACAAGTATTATTACTAAAAGAAGCTTTCATATCAAACCCGACGTCCCGAGTCATTACTTTGAAGTTAGTTCATCTAAAACATAAAGAAGAGAATCATACATCTACAAATCAAATCACCAAATCAAATCACATTTTATTGGTCACATACACATGGTTAGCAGATGTTAATGCGAGCATAGCGAAATGCTTATGCTTCTAGTTCTGACCATGCAGTAAAATCTAACAAGTAATCTAACAATTTCACAACAACAAAGGAATGAATAACAATATGTACATATAAATATAAGGATGAGCAATGGCTGAACGGCATAGGCAAGATGCAGTAGATGGTACAGAGTACAGTATATACAGTACATATGAGATGAGTAATGTAGGGTGTGTAAACATTATATATAATGTTATATATAAAGTGGCATTGTTTAAAGTGACTTGTGAAACATTTATTACATCCCGCAGTGTATCTTAGTGGTTAGAGCGTTGGACTAGTAACCAGAAGGTTGCAAGTTCAAATCCCTGAGCTGACAAGGTACAAATCTGTCCTTCTGCCCCGAACAGGCAGTTAACCCACTGTTCCTAGGCCGTCATTGAAAATAACAATTTGTTCTTAACTGACTTGCCTTGTAAAATAAAGGTAAAAAATATATATATATATTAAAGTGGCTAGAGATTTAAGTCAGTATGTTGGCAGCAACCACTCAATGTTAGTGATGGCTTTTTAACAGTCTGATGGCCTTGAGATAGAAGCTGTTTTTCAGTCTCTAGGTCCCAGCTTTGATGCACCTGTACTGACCTCGCCTTCTGGAGGATAGCGGGGTGAACAGGCAGTGGCTCAGGTGGTTGTTGTCCTTGATGATCTTTATGGCCTTCCTGTGACATCGGGTGGTGTAGGTGTCCTGGAGGGCAGGTAGTTTTCCCCCGATGATGCGTTGTGCAGACCTCACTACCCTCTGGAGAGCCTTACCGTTGTGGGCGGAGCAGTTGCTGTACCAGACGGTGATACAGCCCGACAGGATGCTCTGGATTGTGCATCTGTAAAAGTTTGTGAGTGGTTTTGGTGACAAGTCGAATTTCAGCCTCAGCCTCCTGAGGTTGAAGAGGCACTGCTGCGCCTTCTTCACCATGCTCTCTGTGTGGGTGGATCAATTCAGTTTGTCCAGTGATGTGTACGCCAAGGAACTTAAAACTTACTACCCTCTCCACTACTGTCCCGTCGATGTGGATAGGGGGGCGCTCCCTCTGCTGTTTCCTGAAGTCCACAATCATCTCCTTTGTTTTGTTGACGTTGAGTGTGGGGTTATTTTCCTGACACCACACTCCGAGGGCCCTCACCTCCTCCCTGTAGGCCGTCTTGTCGTTGTTGGTAATCAAGCCTACCACTGCATTGTCGTCTGCAAACTTGATGATTGAGTTGGAGGCGTGCATGGCCACGCAGTCGTGGGTGAACAGGGAGTACAGGAGAGGGCTCAGAACGCACCATTGTGGTGCCCCAGTGTTGAGGATCAGCGGGGTGGAGATGTTGTTTCCTACCCTCATCATCTGGGGGCGGCCCGTCCGGAATTCCAGTACCCAGTTGCACAGGGCAGGGTCGAGACCCCAAGGGTCTCGAGCTTGGTGATGAGTTTGGTGTGTACTATGGTGTTAAATGCTGAGCTGTAGTCGATGAATAGCATTCTCATATAGGTATTCCTCTTGTCCAGATGGGTTAGGGCAGTGTGCAGTGTGGTTGCGATTGCGTCGTCTGTGGACCTATTGGGGCGGTAAGCAAATTGGAGTGGAACAAGGGTGTCAGGTAGGGTGGAGGTGATATGGTCCTTGACTCGTCTCTCAAAGCCCTTCATGATGACGGAAGTGAGCGCTACAGGGCGGTAGTCGTTTAGCTCAGTTACCTTAGCTTTCCTGGGAACAGGAACAATGGTGGCCCTCTTGAAGCACGTGGGAACAGCAGACTGGGATAATGATTGATTGAATATGTCCGTAAACACAACAGCCAGCTTGTCTGCGCATGCTCTGAGGACGTGGCTGGGGATGCCGTCGGGCCCTTCAGCCCTGCGAGGGTTAACACGTTTAAATGTTTTACTCACGCCGGCTGCAGTGAAGGAGAGTCCACAGGTTTTGGTAGTGTATTGTCCTCAAAGCGAGCAAAGAAGTTGTTTAGTCTGTCTGGGAGCAAGACATCCTGGTTAGGGATGGGGCTGGTTTTCTTTTTGTAATCCGTGATTGACTGTAGGCCCTACCACATACCTCTCGTGTCTGAGCCTTTGAAATGAGACTCTACTTTGTCTCTATACTGACTGCTTAGCTTGTTTGATTGCCTTGCGGAGGGAACAGCTACACTGTTTGTATTTGGTCATGTTTCCTGTCACCTTGCCCTGATTTAAAGCAGTTGTTTGCGCTTTCAGTTTCGCGCTAATGCTACCAATCAATCCACGGTTTCTAGTTTGGGAATGTTCTAATAGTTGCAGTGGGTACGACATCGCCGATGCACTTGCTAAGAAACTCACTCACCGAATCAGCGTATTCGTCAATGTTGTTCTTTGACGCAATGCGGAACATATTCCAGTCAACGTGATCGAAGAAATCTTGAAGCGTGGAATCAGATTGTTTGGACCAGCGTTGAACAGACCTGAGCGCGCGCGGGAGCTTCCTGTTTTAGTTTCTGCCTATAGGCTGGAAGCAACAAAATGGAGTCGTGGTCAGCTTTTCCGAAAGGAGGATGGGGGAGGGCCTTATATGCCTTGAGGAAATTAGAATAACAATGATCCAGGGTTTTACCAGCCCTGGTTGCACAATCGATATGCTGATATAATTTAGGGAACCTTGTTTTCAGATTAGCCTTGTTAAAATCCCCAGCTACAATAAAAGTAGCCTCGGGATATGTGGTTTCCATTTTATATAGAGTCAAATGAAGTTCGTTCAGGGCCATCGATGTGTCTACTTGGGGGATATATGTGGCTGTGATTATAATCGAAGAGAATTCTCTTGCTAGATAATGCGGTCGACATTTGATTGTGAGGAATTCTAAGTCAGGTGAGCAAAAGGACTTGAGTTCCTGTATGTTGTTATGATCATACCACGTCTCGTTAATCGTAAGGCATACCCCGCCGTCCTTCTTCTTACCAGAAACATACTTGTTTCTGTCGGCGCAATGCGTGAAGATACCAGCTGGCTGTACCTACTCCGATAGCGTGTCTCGAGTGAGCCATGTTTCCGTGAAGCAAAGAACGTTACAGTCTCTTATGTCTCTCTGGAATGCTACCTTTACTCGGATTTCATCTACCTTGTTGTTAAGAGACTGGACATGAGTAGTATGCTCGGGAGAGTAGTATGCTCGGGAGCGATGCGCGATGTGCTCGTCTCCGGAGTCTGACCAGAAGATTGCTTCGTCTGCCCCTTTTACGGAGTCGTTGTTTTGGTTCGCCGGCTGGGATCCGATCCATTGTCCTGGGTGGTGGGCAAAACAGAGGATCCGCTTCGCGAAATTCATATTCCTGGTCGTAATGTTGGTGATTTGACGTTGTTCTTATATCCAATAGTTCCTCCTGACTGTATGTAATAAAACCTAAGATTACCTGGGGTACCAATGTAAGAAATAACACGTAAAAAAACGAAATACTGCATAGTTTCCTAAGAACGCAAAGCGAGGCGGCCATCTCTGTCGGCACCGGAAGTCTCTGTGCGTTGCTGTGAATTTGTTTTGGACTTGGGGACTATGAAGAGACCCCCTGTTGGAATGTCTTGTGGGATATGTATGGGTGTCTGAGCTGAGTTATTTGATTGTGCAGACAATCTTGAATTTTCATCACAATAGTATTTCTCATAAAAACTGGAAGAGAAGCAGTTAATCTCTCATCAACACAACCAGGATAGATTGGCATGCATATTCATTATGTTTTTTTTAAACAGATATAGCCCCCCCCCATCTCCCCAACAACTTTTTCAATATGACTTGAACATGATAATTGACCATCCAATGTTATACCTAAGGGTTTATCTTCCTCCACTTGCTCAATGGTCACACCATTTATGCACAACTCCAGTTGAAGTTTAGGTAATAAAGAATTCTTTGGACCAAATACAATGCCTTTAGTTTAAGACCCGTTTTTTATTAATCGCCCATTATGATACTAACTGTAACTCCTTAATTATTTTGGGTGCTGACATATAGAGTGTGGAATCATCCACATACATAGTCATTTTAGCATTGTGTAAGACCAGTGGCAAATCATTCGTAAAAATAGAGAAGATTAACGGCCCAAGGCAACTGCCATGAGGGACACCACACTGTACCTATGATGTTAGAGAAGATTTCATTGAAGAACACTCTCTGGTTTCTATTGGATAAATAACTCTCCAACCACGTGATGGCATGTGATGTAAAACCATTGCAAGTTAGTTTTTTCAATAAGAATGTATGATCAATAAGATTAAAGGGTGCACTCAAATCTAACAATACAGTTCCAACTATTATCTTATCATCCATTTATTTTAACCAATGTATTTGGTCAAACACAATTCTTTCCATCAGTTAACTAGAATAGGCAGCAAACTGGATGCTTTACCATTTTTAGGTAGAGGAATTACTTTAGCTTCCTTCTACACCTGTGCACACACACACTCCTTATTTTAAGGCTTAGGTTAAAGATAGAGCAAATAGGTGTGGCAATACAGTCTGCTACAATTCTCAATAGTTTCCTATCAAAGTTGTCTATTCCTGGTGGCTTATCATTATTGATGGATAATAATAGTTTTTCCACCTCTCTCACACTAAGTTGACCAAATTGACCACCTCTTTTGCATAATTTCTTTGTAGCATACCCTTTTTCAATTCATCATCAATCCAGGGTGCTCTTAATTAACAATTGTCATTCATTGTTTTACAAATACTTCCAGTGCTGCATCTGCATTCACTTCCTCACACACATCAGACGAACATACATTTTGTACATCTTCAACAAAAGAGTCCTTGAGAAAACATTTTGTGTGATCTCTTATGAATTACTTCAGGACCAACCTTTGGCACTTAGGCTATTCTTGTTATTGCCACAATGTTATGTTCACTACAGCCAATGGGAACTGATATTTATTTAGAGCAAAGCTCTGCAGTATTCGTGAAGATATGATCAATACCAGTGGATGTCACAGATCCAACACTACAGGTATGCCCTCTAATTGGCTGAGTGATAACCTGGGTGAAATTACAGACATTAATCACCGTTAAAAGCTTACTCTTGAGAGGACAGCTAGTGGCTAACCAGTCAATGTTCAGGTTACCCAGAAAATAGACCTCTCCATTAACATCACACAAACACTATCAAGTATTGCACAGATATTACTCAAATTCTGACTGTTATCACTTGGTGGCCTTTAACAGCATCCCGAAAGAAGAGGCTTTAGATGAGGCAGGTGAACCTGCAACAATGACACTTCAACAACATTTGCCATGAGATCCTCATAAGCTTTACAGGAATATGGCTCTGAACATACACAGCAACATCTATGCTAGCTGCTTCACCAACCATCAGCTCTTCAGAATTTACGGTTTGGTAGTATCCTGGGACAGATAGTACCGGTCCCGGCAAGTGATCCAAATTAAACAGGAAGGCTTTTCTTTTTTAAGGAAACACTTTTTTTCTGAAACTTTCAAAACAACAAACCCGAGCTCTCTCTCATTCCGCGTTCAGCATGCGTCATGCTCTGATGACGTGGGACCAATAACAAAGAGAGTTCCAAACCTCTCTGCCAATAACAGCAAGTTTTCAGCTTTCCCCTCTCCACTCAGACCACTCCCAGTCAGTCCTAGCAAAATTCTAGCTTGAGGCATATTTTTTTCATAAAAAGCTATTTTGCCAATATTAATGGAAATCTGTCACAGCAAGGTACTTCGTTGTTACCCAGAAATGATTTAATATTTAATATAAAAATGGCTGCATTGGACCTTTAATTGTTCCAACCTCCTGAGGGAAGGTCAGAGGCTAAACCAAGACCAATGGCACATAACTCACTCACCTGGAAAGGTCCAGTGGTCCTGAGATCCACCTGGGCTAGTTGCCAGCAGTCTCCTTGGTTGTTCTTCTTCAACCATACCTTGTCGGCGCTGCGGTCCTGGAGTATGTAGACGTGCAGGCCCATAGTTTCCGCTGAACCGGACATGTGGTACCAGAACTGCAGACACTGAAGACCGGGGTCAGAACACTCAGAGCTGAGGAGGCGTGCCGTGTCTCCGTTAGACACATTGCTGGCTTCGATGTATAAGTAGTGACCGTCTTCTTATAGGCAAGAGTAGAGTAGATAAGATTAGAGATAGGGTCACAGATGAAATTCCTTTAGAGAGCAGTAGGTTTTATTGGGGGTTCTATCTGGAGTTCATACAGCAATGGGACAGATTGTTTATGTAAGGATGTAGGTCTTGCAATTCAGCCATTGAAGTTAATGGAGCAGAAAGAATAGTACAGGGTAAGTCCTTCAATGCAATTTTGACTTTCAGGTTTGCTGTTTGAGCATTAGAGTTTTTGCAACCATTCAGACAAGGCATTACGATGTCCATCATCGACAACAATGATCATATTTTGTTGTTCAGTTTGGGGTAAAAGTCCTAAGAACACCTACCTCCTTTAGTGTGGTCAGCTGATGGCCCAGTCATCGCAGTGGGGGTGGAGCCACTGTGCCTTGTCCAATCAAAAGAATCCGTCATCAGCTGGGTAAAACTGCAGAGGTCCTCATCGAAAGTGCAATCAAAGTTGCAGACTGAGCAGGGAACATGGGAAACATTTGTAAAAGTCAATATGAGTCCAACATTTTAACCCATTATTCTGAAGTACCTTAAATTTTTTTTATTTCCATAAGAAAAGTAGTCTATAGATGTCATATACCTGGGTGTGGGACAAATGATCCTTCTTTAACTGGGGGAGGAACTGAAGGTCCACCAACAACACCTGTTGAGGAACCTGCTAGAGGAAGCAGAGGAATGGCATTGGTCATAAAGGGTCAACGTTTCCTCATCTGACATCCAGTGTTTAGATGTACAGGTAGCATGCCTCCCTGTGATAGTTACAAAGTTCACCTGAACATGATCCATAATGGATGGAGATGTCGTCAAATGCCACGTCAGACTGAGGGTCAGAGCCTCGGATTCCCTCCATGATGATCTGAAACAGAGCCATTTTGTGTTGGGTGAAAATGTGTAATATCACAATCATTTCACACTATTTAACCCTCTCAAAAACCTCTGATACCTTCTCCTACCTGGAATGACCCATCGATATTGATATCCACTTTTGCAGGATACCATGTGGAGCCCTGGTTATTGGCTTTGGACCACAGTTTCCTGTGTTTGTTGTGCTCGTCAAGCTGGTAGACATTGAGAATCATGGCCTTGGCCTGTCCGTACATGTGGTACCAGAAGCGCAGGCAGTATTTTGTCGCCCCTTTTTGGCACTTAGGGCTTATCATACGGGCAGAGTCTCCGTAGTACACACCATTGCCCTCAATGTACATGTAGGAGCCACCTGATCAACAAACATACACATACACTCTTTAACGTCACGACTCCCAGCACATTAGCTCTGAAATGGCTAGCCTCTATGATGTCTATGGTGTCCACTATGTAGATAGGTATTTATATATCACTGTCTGTACAAGACGAATGGCTACAACCATGTATTGTCTCGTTCATTGAAATCTCAGAAACAGTGGATGACGCATATTTGGTCATTTCAGATTTTTGGGAGGGGGCACAACCATGTGACCTCGTAACCTCTCACCTCCTGTGGTATGGTCCTGGGTTGGCCCTGTGAGGTCAGACGGGGTTGGTCCTCTCTGTCTTCTCCAATCAAAACTGTCCTGAACAATTTGCTCCCACCCACACTCGCTGTTGTCAAAGTTGCAGTCTAGAGGACAAACTGTAGGATGCCATAGAAAACTCAGTCACCAAATGAACCAGCTGGTATCAAAGAAATGGAAATGCTCCCATTGGAAAAGCATGAGGTCAACGTTCTTACATGTATTGTCAGGTGTAGTAACTGGTGGTTTTGTGGGAGGGCCAGGTAGGCTATCTGCAATTATAAGACAGACAGCAGGGTTTTTCACAGGAACACATTAGACAAGCCTCAGGTGGATGGTAGGAAGGGGAAAGTAAGAGAAGGAGGGAGGAGGGGAGGAACAAGAGGGCAGGAATAAGGGATGCAAGAGTGGAAGGAAAAGAAGAATGGAGGATGGAATGAAGGATCCAAGTTGAAGGCTACAGAAACAACCAAAGTGTTTGATGATGGATGGGGTGAGCCAACCACCCTACAATCATAGTACGGTGTTCAGCAGCAGCATCATCATCATTACGAAAACAACCATACCATATCACACTCACCACAGGCGGTGTCATTAAACCAGGGGGGCAAGGTAACACTGGCCACCTGACAGGCGGTCACGTAGGACTTCAGGGAGTAGCATGTCACATGCATGTCCCCGCCGGAGGCACAGTGGTCAGACATACAGCTGTCTATGTAGGATGTGGGGTGGACAAATGGGTGGCAGGGCTTGAAAGTGTCACGCAGCAGCTTGGAACACTCCTGGTAGCCCTGGTTGTCCAAATGGGAGTCACATGGTTGGGGGGCAGGTGGGGAAGCAACACAGCTAGAGAAGAGGGGAACGGAGAGGAGATCAATGGTGTTATGTATTGGATTTATTGATATATTCAAAGATTAGTGTTGAGGATACAATGACAGTTCTGCATCTTTCAGTTAACGGCTGGATACACTCATCCACTACAAACATAACGGTAACATAATGTACTGTACAGTATGTTACCGTTATGGTTCAAAACATCCAACCCACTCACCGATCGTCCTCCGGACTCTTCACTCTCCAGCTGTTGGCGAACGTGACCTCATTGGTCTCGGGTTTGGTGCCGTTTGGGGTCAGGAAGTCATCCCCCTGGTCGTTGGAGTAGGTACCACAGAGGCCGCACATCTCACCCTTGTAGCGCTCGTCCAGCTGCAGGAAGAGCCTGTGATGATCGTCCAGCAGCATCTGGAGGCCAAAGGTCGTCTCCATGACAGTGTACTGCTTCTTCTTGTACAGCTTCACCTCGCCGTATGAGCCGTTTACTGCAATAGGAAGACTCTGCCAAACATGGTTCACCTGCAGTGGAGAGTAGGGAAGGGTAGCGCAGAGTAAGGTACAGTGGAGCCAAGTAAAATAGATGAAAGTAGAACTGAACTAAATTAAATATACATTTTGTGTGGAATAGAGTATGTCTCCACTGTCTCATTGTACAAACTGTAGAAACTAAAGTACACTGAACAGTTGCAAATACAAATAAAAACATATAAGGGATAGACAGAGTTCGATTCTCTAATTCTCTACGTAGTTCCTTTGAACTGTTGTACCAAAGCAATACAGGGAAGTGGGGAGGGGGTTTATAGGAGGGCAAGGTCCAGTGGGTCAGCAATGCATGTTAATGTCACAAGTAAATAATAGGTAGGATCTACTGCACACCCAGAGCTGATTATCGAAAGTTCTGAAGGCAAAAGGCAAAACTGGCAAAATAGGAAAAAGTATCTGCACAAGTAAAGAAAGATTATTTCAAAATGTTGTCATTCTTACTGTAACACTGTAGTTATCTATCTTCAAATGCAGACCCTTGGTCTCCAGAACCACTGCGGCCAGCTTAGCACTGCTCTCGCTCCCCGGGTTCCAGTTCTGGCCCGTCACTGAGAACTGGATGGGTGTGTGTCCGCCGCACGTCTTGGCCAGGGTGTAGCTGCAGCCCCCCTGGAAGGTGTATGCCTTGCCGTCAAAGGTGATGTAGTGGGGGTCTCCGTAGACGCGGCAGATGGCCGGGCTGGAGGGGAAGCAACCCTTGACCCCCTCTTTGACCTTGCACACCTCGTCGTCCGTGCAGGAGGAAGCAGAACACTGGAGTCCGCCCCCGCCCATACACTGGCACAGACGATCACATTCACCGTCCATGAACGTCGCTCCTTTCTGGAAAAGGGTAAAGAAAAGAGATGTGTGTGTGTTTCTTAATGTCTGTCTGTGTTGATATTTTGTTATCAACCTAAATCTATTCCTCACCTCATAGTGCACTCCATTCATCCAGCAGCCACAGTCCTCGACAGAGACACACCTCCCCCCACTGAGCTTGAAGCCGGGGTTGCACTCACACCTTTCCTCACAGCTTCCACACGCCCCTTGGGTGTCCATGGCGGAGCAGGCCTCAGGGCAGCCCTCGGCACAGGCGTTGTAATGGCTGTTCGCTCCACACTCCAGGGCTTGGGAGGGAAAGAAAGGGCAGAGAATTTAGTCAAATGTCTGGAAGGCTATCACCATCATCAAGTTGTTTCCAACTTCAATAGTTAATTACAGCAGGAAGGTTAGTAATCAAAATAGGAAACCATAAAACAACTTACGACACATAGTCGAGTTCCTCCAGGCAGGTACAGGCCCCCCGGCCTTGAGGCACATATTAGCATAGGACTGCAGGACCTCACACAGCACCTCCAGGCCACCACCTGCTCCACACATCCCCGCCACACAGCTCCGGAAGTAGCTCTCGGCTCCCAGGACAGACTGGCATTCTGCGAAGGGCCCGTGCCTGGAGACCAGGGACCCACAGTAGGGCTCGCTAGCGTACTCTGCCTCCTCCATAGGGGGACACTCATTGGGGACAACGGTTGACTGACAGGCCTTCTGGCTCTGCCAGCTCTGGCCGAACATGGCAGCGGTTGAAGCCTCAGAACCGTCAGCCGTGTGGTAATCATCGTCTCTCAGGTGGTTGAAGTTCCCGCACATGCCGCAGACTTTACCGGAATACGAGGCGGGGACGGTGATATGGACGGCACAGGAGTCATCATAGGATACAAAAAGGTTGAAGTTAGTCTCCAGGACGACGGAAGCCGCATTGCCTCGGATGTTGATGGTGCCACCATTGAGGCTCAGGGGGAGGTTCTTCCAAATGCCGTTGACCTGAAAACATGATAAAGATTGATTTACTTGAAAGACTGGTCTTTCTTTGCCGTTCTTACCGTAGCATGTAGTAAACATTTACTGGATCAATGTGTTCGATACTTTGGAATAGGGGACAAAATACTAACCCGCTTATGTCCCATATAACTTTCAAAAATCTGATAAGGTTTCATATTCTTGTACATCATTGCATAACCAACTCTGAACTTTGTTGTACTGTAGTAAATACTTTTTCAGTTTATCAGTTCATGGCAGATACTAAAAGTTCATATACTGTAACTAAGTTCAGCACTATTATGCAGTGAATTTACAATGACTCAATTACAAATAGCACATTTTCCTGGGTCTAGATACATGACCTAACATCAATGTGGTCAGTTGGAATGTGAAAGGCCTAAATCATATGTGAACGTGAGTAGAACCAATAAACCATTATAACCCAGGAGCACAGTCAGTGTAGTCAGCTCAGCTATCCCCATTGAGACCGTGTCTGTGCCTCGACCTAGGTTGGGCAAAACTAAACATGGCAGTGTTCGCCTTCTCACTGAGCAATCTCACTAGACCTCCTCCATTCCTATCATTATTGAAAGAGATCATGATACCTCACATCTCAAAATAGGGCTACTTAATGTTAGATCCCTTATTTCAAAGGCAATTATAGTCAATGAACTAATCACTGATCATAATCTTGATGTGATTGGCCTGACTGAAACATGGCTTAAGCCTGATTAATTTACTGTGTTAAAGGAGGCCTCACTTACTGGCTACACTAGTGACCATATCCCCCGTGCATCCCGCAAAGGCGGAGGTGTTGCTAACATAGACGATAGCTAATTTCAATTTACAAAACAAAAATGACGTTTTCGTCTTTTGAGCTTCTAGTCATGAAATCTATGCAGCCTACTCAATAGCTACTGAGTAGGCTGCACTAGCTACTGTTTACAGGCCTCCTGGGCCATATACAGCGTTCCTCATTGAGTTCCCTGAATTCCTATCGGACCTTGTAGTCATAGCAGATAATATTCTAATCTTTGGTGACTTTAATATTCACATGGAAAAGTCCACAGACCCACTCCAAAAGGCTTTTGGAGCCATCATCGACTCAGTGGGTTTTGTCCAACATGTCTCTGGACCTACTCACTGTCACAGTCATACTCTGGACCTAGTTTTGTCCCATGGTATAAATGTTGTGGATCTTAATGTTTTTCCTCATAATCCTGGACTATCGGACCACCATTTTATTACGTTTGCAATTGCAACAAATAATCTGCTCAGACCTCAACCAAGGAACATCAAAAGTCGTGCTATAAATTCACAGACAACACAAAGATTCCTTGATGTCCTTCCAGACTCCCTCTGTCTACCCAAGGATGCCAGAGGACAAAAATCAGTTAACCACCTCACTGAGGAACTCAATTTAACCTTGTGCAATACCCTAGATGCAGTTGCACCCCAAACAACTAAAAACATTTCTCATAAAAAACTAGCTCCCTGGTATACAGAAAATACCCGAGCTCTGAAGCAAGCTTCCAGAAATTGGAACGGAAATGGCGCCACACCAAACTGGAAGTCTTCCGACTGGCCTGGAAGGCAGTACCATGCAGTACCGAAGAGCCCTTACTGCTGCTCGATCATCCTATTTTTCCAACTTAATTGAGGAAAATAAGAACAATCCAAAATTCCTTTTTGATACTGTCGCAAAGCTTACTAAAAAGCAGCATTCCCCAAGTGAGGATGGCTTTCACTTCAGCAGTAATACATTCATTAACTTCTTTGAGGAAAATATCATGATTATTAGAAAGGAAATGACGGACTCCTCTTTAAATCTGCGTATTCCTTCAAAGCTCAGTTGCCCTGATTCTGCACAACTCTACCAGGACCTAGGATCAAGAGAGACACTCAAGTGTTTTAGTACTATATCTCATGACACAATGCTGAAAATAATCATGGCCTCTAAACCTTCAAGCTGCACACTGGACCCTATTCCAACTAAACTACTGAAAGAGCTGCTTCCTGTGCTTGGCCCTCCTATAATGAACATAATAAATGGCTTTCTATCCACCGGATGTGTACCAAACTCACTAAAAGTGGCAGTAATAAAGCCTCTCTTGAAAAAGCCAAACCTTGACCCAGAAAATATAAAAAACAAATCGGCCTATATCGAATCTTCCATTCCTCTCAAAATTTTTAGAAAAGGCTGTTGCGCAGCAACTCACTGCCTTCCTGAAGACACTCAATGTATACAAAATGCTTCAGTCTGGTTTTAGACCCCATCATAGCACTAAGACTGCACTTGTGAAGGTGGTAAATTACCTTTTAATGGCATCAGACCGAGGCTCTGCATCTGTCTTCGTGCTCCTAGACCTTAGTGCTGCTTTTGATACCATCGATCACCACATTCTTTTGGAGAGATTGGAAACCCAAATTGGTCTACAAGGACAAGATCTGGCCTGGTTTAGATCTTATCTGTCAGAAAGATATTAGTTTGTCTCTGTGAATGGTTTGTCAAACTGTAAATTTTGGTGTTTCTCAAGGTTCCGTTTTAGGACCACTATTGTTTTCACTATATATTTTACCTCTTGGGGATGTCATTCAAAACATAATGTTAACTTTCACTGCGGATGACACACATCTGTACATTTCAATGAAACATGGTGAAGCCCCAAAATTGCCCTCCCTAGAAGCATGTGTTTCAGACATAAGGAAGTGGATGGCTGCAAACGTTCTACTTTTAAACTCGGACAAAACAGAAATGCTTGTTCTTGGTCCCAAGAAACAAAGAGATCTTCTGTTGAATCTGACAATTAATCTTAATAGTTGTACAGTCGTCTCAAATAAAACTGTGAAGAACATATCAAGACTGTCTCAAGGACAGCTTTTTTCCCATCTACGTAACATTGCAAAAATCAGAAACTTTCTGTCCAAAAATGATGGAGAAAACTGCAATGCAGTTTTAGCACTACTGCAATGCTATTTAGCACTACTGCAATGCTCTACTTTCCGGCTACCCGGATAAGCACAAAATAAACTTCAGTTAGTGCTGAATACGGCTGCTAGAATCCTGACTAGAATCCTGGCCTTGTCTCAGGATGTTAAGTCGGTGGTTGAAGATATCCCTCTAGTGGTGTGGATGCTGTGCTTTGGCAAAGTGGGTGGGGTTATATCTTTCCTGTTTGGCCATGTCTCAGTCTCCAGTATTTATGCTGCAGTAGTTTATGTGTCGGGTGGCTAGGGTCAGTTTGTTATATCTGGAGTACTTCTCCTGTCCTATCCGGTGTCCTGTGTGAATTTAAGTATGCTCTGTCTAATTCTCTCTCTCTCTTTCTTTCACTCTGTCGGAGGACCTGAGCCCGAGGACCATGCCTCAGGACGACCTGACATGATGACTCCTTGCTGTCCCCAGTCCACCTGGCTGTGCTGCTGCTCCAGTTTCAACTGTTCTGCCTGTGATTATTATTATTCGACCATGCTGGTCATTTATGAACATTTGAACATCTTGGCCATATTCTATATTCTATTATAATCTCCACCCGGCACAGCCAGAAGAGGACGGGCCACCCCACATAGACTGGTTCCTCTCTAGGTTTCTTCCTAGGTTTTGGCCTTTCTAGGGAGTTTTTCCTAGCCACCGTGCTTCTACACCTGCATTGCTTGCTGTTTGGGGTTTTAGGCTGGGTTTCTGTACAGCACTTTGAGATATCAGCTGATGTACGAAGGGCTATATAAATACATTTGATTTGATTTGATATAGTGAATAAACTTTATAATAATAACCTATGTTGTACTCACCATGACCCGGTGGTTCTGTCTCTTGTGCAGGGAGACCCTGAGGTTCTCCACCTCCACATTGACCTGCAGAACAGGAGATACAGAGGAGTTCCCTCGCTGCTCGTTCTTCACCTCCACACTGAAGTGGGACAGGGGGGTCTCAGAGGACGAGCACAGCCGGGCCAGGACGTAGGTACAGGGGACAACGAAGCGGAAGTTAGCCCAGTCAAAGGTGCTGTAGTGGAAGTTGCTGTGGACAGTGCAGGTCCCTGCGAGAGAGAGAACAAGAGAGAGAATAGTCAATTAAAGTAGTCATTTAAAAAAAACTATTCTGTGTTTCGGTCTTTAATAAAGGTGAGTTTTTGTCCCAAAGTTAATGTAGCAATTGGGGGTGTGATGACACTGCACTTAACAAAAACCAGACAAAGGTGCCTATAAGTCAGACTGTTGAATAGGTTGCTAGTTCTACTGACAAATCCCACTTCTCCTTCAGCAATCATTGTGTTGTTTGAGAATTTAAAAAACACATAATGCTTAGCATTGTTTGTATTTGATACTGTTTCATACCTGCATCTCTCATTGTAACTGATGATCTGTCACCCTCAACACTGAAAGAAGACATTCGGATCAAATCAAAACGGTGGGAGAGAAATTGGTATCAAAGTAAAACACTTTATTGTTAGCCTACACATCGACATATCGACATTGTAATCTCTATGTCATGGTGCATCCGACAACAAGTTTCAAACTAAAGTTCAGCATTTTAATTATTTTTACTAATGTTGACATGATAATAATTAAGACAGTAAATCATACAATTGAAAGAGTAAGACACAGCCATAGAGAGAGAGAGAGTGTAACTAAGAGTACGTTAGATGCTAAACAATAGACCAACAGTATGACGGTGAGACTCACCTTCCGTAAGTCCCGTCCTGTAGCAGAGAGAGGAGGGCTGCTGTAGCCAGCAACCCCATGTAGGTGCCTCCTAGCATGGGTGTTCTTCTAGTTGTGTACCCTTATGGAGGCTAAGATAAAATACTCTTTACACTCACTATATAGAGAGACTGGGGAGTACTGGAGTCTCACTCTGATTCTGACTAGGGAGGGGAAAGCGGGCAGACTTTTATAAGGGTCCTGGTGGCCCAGAGCAGTGGGCAGGGAAAGGGGGGGGCAAACAGGAAAGGGAGGGGTCAAGTGTATGGCGTCAAAAAAGACATTGAGTTGACAACATTGATTAAGACATAGTTACTGTAAAGGGTGTCAGCACCCAGTAACAAGATTAGTGTTTTAATTAAAGATAGCTGATAATCAACTTTTATTATGAGGAAACCAGACTGTTTTTCACTTCTTAGGACCCATCTACGAATCATAAGGCAAAGGAACAGACAATGCATGTACTCTATTGAACTTGGTATCACTGCATAACACTTCCTCCTTGGTTAAACAGTTATTCTGTTATTCAGTGACAACACAGGGTAGAAATCGGGGGAATCCCGGTTCTGGGAGTGAATTTCCGGCAGTAAAATTGAGCTTTATTTTTTAGTCATTTAGCAGACGCTCTCATCCAGAGCGATAAACAGGAGAAATTAGGATTAAGAGCCTTGCTCAAGGCGACAGACTTTCACCTAGTAGACTTGGGATTCAAACAAGCAACTTTTCGTTTACCGGCCCAATGCTCTTAAACGCTAAGCTACCTGCCGCCTGGGTTTAGATACATTACCTAACATCAATGTGATAAAAAGGCCTAAATCATATGTGAAGATGATTAGAACCAATAAACTATTATAACCCATTGTATGGTGAATAAACTTTATAATAACAAGCTATATTGTACTCACTATGACCCGGTGGTTCTCACTATTACCTGGTGGTTCTGTCGCTTGTGTAGGGAGACCCTGAGGTTCTCTACCTCCACGTTGGCCTGCAGAACAGCAGACATGGAGGAGTTCCCTCGCAGCTTGTTCTTCACATCCATACTGAAGTAGGTACAGGGAAAGTTGGGCCAGACAAAGGTGCTGTTGTGGTAGTCGCTGTGGACAGTGCAGGTCCCTGAGAGAGAGAGAGAGAGAGAGAGAGAGAGAGTAAAATAGTCAGATACATTTTTGAGAAACCTATTCTGTGTTTTGACTTTAATATAAATGACAAGCAAGTTTGGTAGTTCTGTTTGAAATGAGAACTTTCCCTTTTCCTCTACAATCAATATTAATCTGGTTTCTGGGTAATTTAAATCAATAATTGCAAAAGTATATCCTACAGAACATAGAACCATCTTTCGTGGCACATCGGTCATAGAAATTAATAGTTATTTACTCAATGGTTACTATCACCAGCATCATGGAGTTAATGTATTGAAAATGAAGGTACATACCTACATTCATTAGGCCCTAATCTATTTCACTGGTCACAGACACCTTAAAAAAAGGTAGGGGACTGGATCAGAAAACCAGTCAGTATCTGGTGTGACCACCGCCTCATGCAGTGCAACACATCTCCTTCGCATAGAGTTGATAAGGCTGTTGATGACATGTCTGGTGAGTATGTAGGCCATGGAAGAACATGGATATTTTCAGCTTCCAGGAATTGTGTACAGATCTTTGCGACATGGGGCCATGCATTATCATGCTGAAACATGAGGTGATGGCTCCGGATGAATGGCACAACAATGGGCCTCTTTGGTTGTGCAAACACACAGTTTCATCAGCTGTCCAGTGGATGGTCTCAGACAATCCCGCAGGTGAAGAAGCCCGATGTGGAGGTCCTGGCCTGTCGTGGTTACACGTGGTTTGCAGTTTTGTGGCCGTTTGGACGAACTGCCAAATGATTGTCCCCAGCACAAGGTGCACCTGTGTAATGATCATGCTGTTTAATCATCTTTTTGATATGCCACACCTGTCAGGTGGATGGATTATCTTGGCAAAGGACAAATGCTTACTAACAGAGATGTAAACCAATTTGTGCACAAAATTTGAGAGAAATAACCATTTTGTGCATATGGAAAATGTTCTCTAGTTCCTGTAAAGTACTGTACAACATTCTTTCCCCACTATTGTGACTGATGGCGTTAAATGGGATAATCTGTAATCCAGGGACTACTGCTATTTTAATGACTTTAAATCATTTTGACCATTATGATAGCATTGTACCACCCCGTAGCAGTAGTAACGCCAATGACACGTTTTAGGTAAATTAAGATTTTATGAAATGGAGGCCCCAAATGCTCAAATATAAGGTCAATCCTTTAAAAATGTTTTACTAAAGTGATTTGATGAATCATTTTTGCCAACACTGCCATTTCCCTTTATTTAAACTGACTAACACCAAGTGACACTGTGGATTTAGACACACCAATGAAATCCTCAAATTTATGACATACTAGCTAATAATCTTCTTTAATGTAGAACCCTTCCCAGATAACAGTTTGTCACTGGACAGAACTCTCAAGGTCGTTGTATATCTTTGTAATCATTAATTTTCTAGGTGGTAACACCAATCACATTATACTGAGGTGCACACATTATATTAGTAAATCTTTAATATTGGACTATACAATATATGAAATACTTTTGCTCACTGTCAAGCTTAAAAAAAGTATCAAAGTAATTGATCGATATATCTGAATCCCCAAAACATGTCACTACACCTCTAAACACCACCAGTGGGACCAGACAATTTGCTCGCCCCAAGTAGCTTCTACAATGTATGAGACTAGATGTGTTGCAGTGTATGACTTATGCATGTTTTCTGATTAAATTACACTGCATTTCAAGAATGGCCCTTGTGCATTCACCAAAGTCAAGTGAAGTAAGAGTAAGTAAAGTAACCTCAAGGAGGGATAATATTATGTGAGAGTGTTCATGGCATGCACTAAAATGCTCCTCATCACATTAGTGCATGTAAGCAAATATTCTTTCGCACACACTGAATGGTGTGTGAGCAATGACGCCACACTAATCGATTGATTTATGGATTCTTATCTATTTGAAGAGGGTGGTACTGCCCTTTAAAATCATGCCGACCTGCTTCAAGACAGATTACAATGGGCCTGTTACAAACGTAAGGGAAGCAGAATAACCTTACAACGACCCAACAGTTATAAACAATTATAGAAATTGTAATTATTATTATTATTTTTTTATTTTTTTTATTTCACCTTTATTTAACCAGGTAGGCAAGTTGAGAACAAGTTCTCATTTACAATTGCGACCTGGCCATTATAGAAATATGTCATATGAAATCCATAATGGCACTAGTATCTGATTGATAATATGTTCCCATATATATGTAATAATGGATTATCAATTAAACCCTGTTGACGATATGTCCGCAGCATAAACGGGTCAGGTTGAAAAGTTGAAAGCAATAAAAGCAGGTTACTGTTGGAAATCATGAATTTTATGTGGACAAAATGACAGTAAACAATGTAACATTATGGTCACATTATGTCTCATTACATTTCTAGATATATGTATATATTTTGCTCACATGTAGGCCCATATGAATATTCAATGCATAATGAACAGTCTTACCAAGTGTTTGCACCTGTCATACTACAAAAGCCTACTTAGTGTCATTTTTTAGCATTTTTTACATTTTCCCTTCGTAAATAACCTGTACAAACACTCCATCATGCTGAACCATAACGTCTTTAAGTCTACTCCATGTATCAACAATGACAGCCTCTTCAGATGGCTCATTCCAATGGAACACTGCTGGCACCCACAACCTTACGGCAGAAGGCAAGTGCAATCTATAATGTCCTCTTGAGAAGTTTACAAGCAGGATTGTGTCAATTCTGGCTTGATACTTTCTAGCTTCAACCAGGCTCCGATGCCGTGTCTGTTAAAGCATACGCTGAGTATACAAAACATTTCAATGACATAGACTGACCAGGTGAATCCAGGGGGAAGCTATGATCCCTTATTGATATCCCCTTAAATACACTTCAATCAGTGTAGATAAAAGGGGAGTAGACTGGTTAAAGAGGTATTTTTTAAGCCTTGAAACAATTGAGACATGGATTGTATATGTGTGCCATTCAGAGGGTGAATGGGTAAGACAAAACATATAAGTGCTTTTGAACGGGGTATGGTAGTAGCTGCCAGGAGCTCTGGTTTGTGTCAAGAACGGCAATGCTGCTGGGTATTCACACTCAAAAGTTTCCCATGTGTATCAATAATGGTCCACCACCCAAAAGTCAACTTGACACAACTATGGGAAGCATTGGAGTCAACATGGGCCAGCATCCCTGTGGAACCCTTTTGACACCTTGTAGAGTCCATGCCCCAACAAATTGAGGCTGTTCTGAGGGCAAAGTGGGGGTGCAACTCAATATTAGGAAGATATTCTTTAAAATGTGGTATACTCAGTGTATTTACAGTGTGTCAAACAGATAGCACCACACCATAAGTATAATCAGAGGAGAGATAAGATAGACAGATGAGGTGTTAGGTGATTGTGGTCCTGTAGCTCAGTTGGTAGAGCATGGCGCTTGTAACGCCAGGGTAGTGGGGTAGTGGGTTCGATCCCCGGGACCACCCATACGTAGAATGTATGCACACATGACTGTAAGTCGCTTTGGATAAAAGCGTCTGCTAAATGGCATATATTATTATATTATTATATTATTATTATATTATTATTATATTATTATATTATTATTATATATATTATTGTCTCATCTAGTCACACATTCTCAGATCCCTGTCCTGTATGTCAATACACAGAGACGTTCCTAAACAAATATTGACAGGATTCTTGAAATTGCCCCATTGATAACATGTCTTTGTTGGTGTCTCAGAAGTGACAAGAGACTAGCTCGACTGTACAGTATAAGAATTAGTCAAGCTCCTCCATAGATGTGATTATCTAAAATCCAACCATGTCGAAAGGACGATTCTTACTCTCAGACTTATCGGGTACAGTAACTGTCTTGTTGAAGTGACCAACACGATTTCTAAACAGATTGATCAGCTATTATTTACAGATCATAGGAGTGTCCTCCCTGGAAAAATATCAGAAGACTTTCCTGCATCTTTGTGAGGCCTGGCAATAGTTTGTACCCTACTGGTTGCTATTGCATGCCAAAACATCGTTGGTTGTAAAGTACAGTACCATGTTAAAATAGTTAAGCAAGAGAACATGATACTTTAAATCTAGAACATTCTCTTTTAACTGGGTTCAACTTGCATGAGAACGCAGATCTATTGGTCATTGGTGTTAATTACCAAACCACAATTTAGGCCTGGATTCAATCAGATCAAGAGTTAACCCGCTTTGGCTGACATCCGCATAGCGGATTGGAGGTAGTCAAGGTGTAACTACATCAAAACATCCAAGGGGCTCCATTAGTGGTTCCCCCAAAAACACTTTAGGGCGTAAGGAAGGTGTCAAGATGGTTCGGAGGGAGTACATCCCTAGCTTGGGTATGAACTGACTAATAGGTGAGTGGATGAAAAACTGAAAGCGCAAACCACTACATTTAACCACGATAAGATGACTGGGAAGATGGTTGAATACAAACAGTGCAGCTATGCCCTCCGTAAGGCAATCAAACAGGCAAAAGTATAGAATAACTATCTTCAATGTAATGACTCGGGATGTCGGTTGTAGGATGAAAGTTCTTTTTAGGTAATGATACTTGTTCACATTACATTTGACCACTTTAGATTCTATTAAACAATAAAAGGAAGTTGCTAGCGAAAGCCAGGATCATCACTTGTCCCTTTTGCGCGTTCTCGTTTTGCTTACTTCCGGTCGCAAGGCATTGTGTTCTTGCAGTCAATAGCATAATCCAATACTAACCATTACAGCAGAAATATGCACGTAGTTCTCTCAATCTCCCTCACATGAATTCTAATACAATTACTCTTACATATGTAAATAACTGTCAAATTAAATATCTTTCGATACAGCTCAATGAATGAACTGTAAACATTAACTCTGTAACCCATTAAAGTTACAACATCCTCCAACCATGTTCATCTAAATCTCCAAGCAGTAAATCAGCAGAATAGGTCTTCTCAACAAAGTCCTTGAGGTAGTACAAACTGAACATGACCTAACTAGGCCATCTCGGCCTGGAAACAGTTCCTCAATCTTCCCTAGTTTCCAGGCTCGTCTGGGTGTGCTATCTTCTCCAATGAGTGCAACATCACCCACATTCAGTGGGGTGGGCTGTGTTGTGTCACAGCGATGTGCTGACAATAGATCCAGAAAGTAGTCTCTTTGCAAGCTGTTCCAGAAGCTGGTCACAAGTCTCTGCCTGTATTTCCATCTTCGTGTCATTTCCTCCTTGTTGAGCGTTGGGTGCTGAGTGAGCTTAGTCTTTTACCCACCAGGAAGTGTGCTGGTGTCAGGGGTTGTGGTTCATCCACTTCATTGCGCAAGAAGGTCAGAAGCCTAGAATTTAGGATAGCTTCAACTTCTGTCAGGACTGTGCACATCTCTTCAAAGTTGAGCAAATCTTTCCCAATAACCTTTCTCAGGCATGGTTTAACTGACCTGATTAGTCTTTAACAGAATCCACCCCACCAGGCTGCTCGCTCAGCGATGAACCTCCAGGTTGGGGCTCTTTGATTGCCTTCCAAAGCTCTTCAAAGTCATGATCAGCTCTATTTGAACGTTTTTACATTGTTCGAATAGATTACCATGCATAATCCTCTCCTTGAGGTTAATATTTTCAGAGCTAACAGGAATGCCTCGGTTGACTGATCTGAGACCATTTCCAAATGCACTGCTCTGGTTACAGCACATGTGAATTGCGCAACGTATGACTCCTTCACAGAACTATTTTCTTTCACGTAGAGCAGTCCTGCAAAATCCCCACCTTTGACTTTGAACGGTGGGGATTCAGTTATGCTGTATTTTAGTAAAGGTGCAGTAATCTGCTTTCTGGCCCATGCCTTGAATCTCTTGCAGACTGTAGATCTTGCCGCTGTGCTCTTGACAAGCTGCCTAGCATGCAAGATCCAGTATTCATTGTCTCTTACTCCAGAATACATCATCTTCTCATGATGATACTGTATCAGTATCTGTGCTTGTTGAGCAGAACCCATGGTTGCCGCTCTCTGAATGTGAAGTTGGACTGTTGCAGTCTTCCTTCCACACGGAGTAGTTCTTGAGTTCTGTATTCACCTCTTCTGGAACCTTGTTGTCATCAGTCTCCTCCGACTGATTCGGTGATGTCAGAATGCTGGGTCTGTGTCAAGTTTCGAACAGTTTGTACTCTTGTAGGGCGGTTGGCTAGATTTGTTTTCCCTTCATTATGTGACCATGACTGGTCAGGAATTGGATCTCTGTCAATCTGTTTGCGACAAACTGTTTCAATTTCTGAGCTGAGCTGCATACGTCTGTTCACATTTTGATCTGTTTTTGTTCCATTTTCAGTGTGGTCAGTAGGCTGTTTGCTAGTGTAGTTCCAATCACAGCTCCCATGAGCTCCAGGCGTGGCAGCGTCATTTTCTTGAGTGGGGCTGCCCTGGACTTGGATGCGACTAGACTTGTTGTTGTTTACCCACCTTGGGATTCACCTTGCAGGTAAGCTACTGCACTATAAACCCTTTCACTTCCGTCACAGAACATGTGTAGTTTCAGTTTGTGGCTGTTCTGTGGCTACATGTCTGTTCTGTACCACCTTGGTATGGCGAGCTGATGTAACTGGGTTACCACTGTTGCCATTCTCGAGTCAGATCAGGTGGCAACTCTTCGTCCCAGCTGAGTCCCCTCTCCCACATGTCCTGGAACATGCACATAATCCTGATGGTGAAGGAGTCAGGAAGCCCAGAGGGTCGAAGATGCGTGCAGATAACTGCAGAACACTTCTCTTTGTGTTTTCCTTTTGCCTTAGAATGCTCAGTAGCGGCCTGAGGTCAAACACAAAGTCATCTGTTCCCGGTCTCCACACTAAACTTAAAACTTTCCGCACGACACCTTGTGTTTCTAGCGCCAATGGGTGGTCAGTTGTCGAATTCACCTCCGATTTTGTTTTCAGTTCAGGAGAGTTGGTCATCCACTTGCAGAGGTCCATGGCTGCAGTCGACACCATTCACTTTGCAGTTGTTTGTCACAGGGTAAGCTTCTTCAACATCACGTGAACTTGCAATGAAGTTATCTACATAGAGTGACTCTCTCACTGTCTCTACAACTTCTGGTTGTTCCCTTTCATATTGTTTCAGGTGCTTCCTAATTGTAGCTGCGATGCAAGAATGGACTTGGGGAAGCTCCAAATACCACTCTGTTCATCCTCAGCACGAGCAGCTCCTCTTCATTTTCTCCCCTTCGAGGGCCTGTGAGACACAGGAATCTCATAGTGTCATGTCTCTGTCTCTCTGCTAGGGATAACTGCAGGAAAGCCTTCTTGATGTCTAACATGAATGTGATCTCATGTAGTCTGAACTTTATCAGAACGCTGACAAGATGCCGATTCAGGTTGGGTCCTGTGAATAGACAGTCATTGAGCGATGAACAGTCATCTTCATCATACACCACTTCAGTTTTGTCGTCACCTTGACCTCTCGGAGTACTGCATAGTTAGGTAAGTAGTATTTCACATCGTCTGCGCATGATGCTTTGTCCTTGGGCACATCCTCTGCCATATCCTGTTGTAATTAGTCCTCTATTACTTCATTGTATCTGCTGTACAATGTTACACCCTTTCTTCAGTCTGTTCTTCAGACCTTCAAACCGTTTCTTGGCGATTCTATAGTTGTCTCAGAGTTCTGACATTTCTCGTTTCCATGGCAACTCCACATGGTATCATCCACCTTTGAAGGTTGTTGTTCTCTCTAACCTCTGTAGAGCCTCGTCTTCCTCTGGGTTCAGTGTGTTCTCGCTTATGATACCCAGAGACTCCCAGAATGCATGCAGTTGTTTGGAGGCTAGTGTGTCTTCATCAAGTGGGAAGAACATGCATATTGACTCGGCGACACTTGACATGTACACTGATCCCTGCACCGACCATCCAAAGGGTGCTCTCTAAAGCAACCAGCGTCTCTGTCATAGCTGTGCACCATTGTGGTGTTTCAATTGCCTCTAATTAAATTCTCTGCTGTTTGTCCCAGACATTCTCCAAGATTACTTTCACTGTGTTGTGATGTTACTGGAGCAAAGGAACCAAACGTGTGAAGAGTGAGTCCCTCTTGTCTGATTACTGGTAGTCTCAGGCCCTTCATAAGGTGTTCATGTATGAAGCTTCTCTGACTGCCTCTATCTAGTACTGTTCTCTGACTTCCTCGATCTACAAACTTTACAGATTTTTGCTATACGTTTCTGTCCTAAACATACAAAGCATCTTCCCATATTCATTAGTTTCTCTTTGCGTGAAGCAATATTTTGGTCAGGGCAGCTTTCTGATTTGTGGTCTGCACTATAACAGAATAGACCGTTTTGTTCCTTCTGGCTGGCTGTGTGCAGTGCCGCAGCAGATGGCATGTTGGGTCTATTTGTTTTCATTTCATTGGAGAAGCATGACTTGTTCCATGGTTTGCTCTCTTTCTGTTGGTTGCATGATCTTGTCATTTGTAGTGCTCTCTCCCTGCTCTGAACCTCCTTCTGTTGGAAACTGACTACCTCAGACACTTTCCATTCATCATTTACTCCCCTCTGATGACTATAGTCAAGAGCTACAGTACCAGTCAAAAGTTTAGACACATTCATCAAAACACACATGGACTCATGTACTAACCAAAAAAGTGTTCAACAAATGAAAATGTATTTGTTTAACACTAACTCTATAAGTATTTGCCTTGATGACAGCTTTGCACACTCTTGGCATTTTCTCAACCAGCTTCATGAGGTAGTCCCTTTCAATTAACAGGTGTGGCTTGTTGAACATGTATAAGGACTCTCACATCACTGTAGTCGGCTACGACTACAGCCCTCGGCTTCGGAGACGCACTTAACTCTCTTTCTGATATCCTGCACAAGCTAAATGACCCCGAATTCATTATTTTAGGTGATTTGAACTGGGACATGCTTACATCTGAATCGGACTCTTTTAAAGAACTGTGTGACTCTCTGAATCGCGCTCAATTAATTAATGCGCCAACAAGACCGAATCCCAGAGCACCTAACAAATCAACACTACTGGACATTATTCTAACGAATACCCCTCACAAATACACACCGACTGGGATATTCTGTAATGATGTCAGTGATCACTGTGCAATTACTTGCGTTAGAAATACAAAAGTGACCAAAGCCAAACCCCGTTATATTTTTAAAAGAGATTTTAGACAGTTTGATGCGCAAGCGTTTTTACATGATCTGTACCATAATATTGACAGAGTAAGTCTTATATTCGATGTTGACACTGCCTGGGACTATTTTCATATGGAATTTGTGTCGATTTGGGATATGTATGCCCCTATGAAGAAATTTAGAATCAGTGGAAGGGGCAATCCCTGGTGTTCAGATAACTTGGCAGAATAAATTAGAAAGAGAAATATCTCTTGGGCTCAAGCGAGACATACAAATGCTCCTGTCGACTGGGCCTCATTCAGAGGACTAAGAAACAAATGCACAGGATTGATCAGAAAGTCCAAATCAGATTACTATTTAAATGCAGTCACAGAGAACCTAAACAACCCAACCAAGTTCTGGAAGCCAATCAAATCAGTGTCAGGTTCTAATGTCTTCCTGACCATGTAATTGATTCTAATGAAGTGAAGGATAAAGCCAATATTGTAGGGTTTTTTAACAAGCACTTCATATCTGCTGGTTCAGTTTTTGATAATGGTGGGGCCCAGGCCTCTAATGTAAGCTCTGTTACAGTCAACTATGATATAGGCCCTCATGTGAACCATTTTAACCTTGAGCCTGTTTTTTATACTGAGGTCTATAAAGCACTAAAGGCAATATACACTAACAAGTCTACAGGTCCAGACAACCTGGATCCCCTACCTCTTAAAGATAGCAGCTTGTATTATTACTGAACCTGTGGCTCAAATTTTCAACATGAATTTCTTGACCAATTCCATACCCAGCATTTGGAAATCAGCTTATGTCTTTCCACTGCTAAAGGGTGGAGATCCCTCAGATGCTAATAACTATTGTCCTATCTTTAAACTCCCTATCCCGGCGAAAGTCTATGAATCCCTAGTGAACTCGCAGTTAAACAACTTCTTAATCGAAAATAACATACTGAGCAGGGTTCAGTCTGGCTTTAGATCGGGGCACAGCACCACAACTGCAGCTATGGCAGTGGCAAACTACATCATTAATGGACTTAATAAAAAGCAACATTGTCAGAGACTCCAGTCACCCAAGTTATAGACTGTTTTCTCTGCTACCACACGGCAAGCGGTACCGGAGCGCCAAGTCTTGGACCAAAAGCTTCTACCCCCAAGCCATTAGACTGCTGAACAATTCATTAAAAAATCGCCACCGGACAATTTACATTCGCTGCAGGCCTCCCTTTATGGTCTCAAACTAGTCTTTAATATACAAAAAAATAAATTCATGATCTTTACCAGAGCTAGAACTCTGCCAGAGAACGTTAGCATTGTCACATCTGGTGGCTTATCCATTGAAAAAGTGTCATCCTACAAATACCTATGTATTTGGTTGGATGACAAGTTGTCCTTTAAAGTTCATGTGGATTATCTTGTGACAAAGCTTAGATTGAAATTTGGTTTTTATTTTTGTAATAAGGCTTTCTTCCCGCTTATGGCTAGAAAGAAGCTTGTTCAGGCCACTTTTCTCTCTGTAATTGATTATGGTGACTTGGTGTATGTGCATGCAACCTCCATCGTCTTACAGAGACTGGACTTTGTTTACCATGCATCCTTGCGCTTTATTACAAATGACAAGTCACTCACTCACCATTGTACCAAATGGTAGGTTGGACCTCACTTTATATGAGCATAAAGATACATATTTATGTGTTCATATACAAAGCCTTTTTGGGTAAACTCCCTCTTTATCTCTGTAGTCTGGTCTCCTACACCACCAGCAGTTATCATACCCGGTCTGCTAGGTGGTTGCTTCTAACTTGTAATGTTTGGGGGCAGTATCGAGTAGCTTGGATGAATAAGGTGCCCAGAGTAAACTGTCTGCTACGCAGGCCCAGTTGCTAATATATGCATATTATTAGTCGATTTGGATAGAAAACACTCTGAAGTTTCTAAAACTGTTTGAATGATGTCTGTGAGTATAACATAACTCATTTGGCAGGCAAAAACCTGAGAAAAAATTCAACCAGGAAGTGGGAAATCTGAGGTTTGTAGATTTTCAACTCTTTGCCTATCGAATACACAGTGTCTATGGGGTCACATTACACTTCCTAAGGCTTCCACTAGATGTCACCAGTCTTTAGAACCTTGTTTGATGCTTCTACTGTGAAGTGGGGGCAAATGAGAGGGGAATGAGTCAGAGGTCTGCCAGAGAGGCATGAGCTGACCACGCGCGTTCACGTAAGAGTTAGCTTGAGTTCCATTGCAATTCTGCAGACAAAGGCATTCTCCGGTTGGAAAATTATTGAAGATTTATGTTAAAAACATAATAAAGATTGATTCTGTACATCGTTTGACATGTTTCTACGGACTGTAATGGAACTTTTTGACATTTCGTCTGGACCTAGTGATCGCGCGTCATGAATGTGGATTACTGGGCTAAACGCACAAACAAAAAGGAGGTATTTGGACATAAATGATGGACATTATCAAACGAAACAAAAATGTATTGTGGAACTGGGATTCCTGGGAGTGCATTCTGATGAAGATCATCAAAGGTAAGTGAATATTTATAATGCTATTTCTGTTGACGACACAACATGGAGGATATCTGTTTGGGTTGTTTTGGTCTCCTCTCAGATTATTGCATGGTATGCTTTTTTGGTAAAGCTTTTTTAATGACAGAGGAGAAGGAGATGTTTATCTAAAGTTCCATGCATAACAGTTGTATCTTTTATCAATGTTTATTATGAGTATTTCTGTAAATTGATGTGGCTCTCTGCAAAATCACCAGATGTTTTGGAACTACTGATCATAACGCGCCAATGTATACTGAGATTCTTTTATATAAATATGAACTTTATCGAACAAAACATACATGTATTGTGTAACATGAAGTCATATGAGTGTCATCTGATGAAGATCATCAAAGGTTAGTGATTAATTTATCTCTATTTCTGCTTTTTGTGACTCCTCTCTTTGGCTGGAAAAATGGTTGTTTTTCTGTGATTAGGCACACACCTAACATAATCGTTTGGTGTGCTTTCATCGTAAAGCATTTTTGAAATTGGACACTGTGGTGGGATTAACAAGAAGTGTATCTTTAAAATGGTGTAAAATACTTGTATGTTTGAGGAATTTTAATTATGAGATTTCTGTTGTTTGTATTTGGTGCCCTGCACTTTCACTGGCTGTTGTCATATCGATCCTGTTAGCGGGATCTCAGCCCAAAGAAGTTTTAAAACACTCACTCTCTGTGTCACGCTCTGACCTTAGATATCTCTGTTTTCTTTATATTTTGGTTAGGTCAGGGTGTGACGAGGGTGGGTATGCTAGTGTTTGTATTGTCTAGGGTTTTTGTATGTCTAGGTATTTGTATGTCTATGGTGGTCTGATATGGTTCCCAATCAGAGGCAGCTGTTTATCGTTGTCTCTGATTGGGGATCATATTTAGGTAGCCATTTTCCCTTTTGTGTTTGTGGGTTCTTGTTCTATGTTTAGTTGCCTGTCTGCACTATTCATATTAGCTTCAAGGTTCGTTTTGTTGAGTGTTAATTATTTTAATGAATTAGAATGTACGCATACGACGCTGCGCCTTGGTGTCATTCGTATGACAATCGTGACACCCTGAACTCGCTTCCCGACTCTCAGCACACGTCATTACAGAATGAATCCTCACCTAAGGGAAGCATCAGGGAGTGTTTTTTGTGTTTTTGTTTTCCACCGGCGCGTCAGGCTCTCATGCCTCAACTGGATCACCAGACTCCCCTGCCTCAGCCGGTTCGTCAGGCTCTCATGCCTCAGCCGGATCGCCAGGCTCCCCTGCTTCCACCGGCTCGTCAGGCTCTCATGCCTCAACTGGATCACCAGACTCCCCTGCCTCAGCCGGTTCGTCAGGCTCTCATGCCTCAGCTGGATCACCAGACTCCCCTGCCTCAGCCGGGCTCTCATGCCTCAGGCTCACCAGACTCCCCTGCCTCAGCCGGATCGCCAGGCTCCCTGCTTCCACCGGCTCGTCAGGCTCTCATGCCTCAACTGGATCACCAGACTCCCTGCCTCAGCCGGCTCGTCAGGCTCTCATGCCTCAACTGGATCACCAGACTCCCCTGCCTCAGCCGGTTCGTCAGGCTCTCATGCCTCAACTGGATCAGGCCCCCTGCTTCCACCGACTCCCTCATGCCTCAGCCGCCTCAGCCGGTTCGTCAGGCTTTCATGCCTCAGCCGTATCACTAGACTCCCCTGCCTCCGCCGGTTCGTCAGGCTCTCATGCCTCAGCCGTATCACTAGACTCCCCTGCCTCCGCCGGTTCGTCAGGCTCTCATGCCTCAGCCGTATCACTAGACTCCCCTGCCTCCGCCGGTTCGTCAGGCTCTCATGCCTCAGCCGTATCACTAGACTCCCCTGCCTCCGCCGGTTCGTCAGGCTCTCATGCCTCAGCCGGATCACCAGACTCCCCTGCCTCAGCCGGTTCGTCAGGCTCTCATGCCTCAGCCGGATCGCCAGGCTCCCCTGCTTCCACCGGCTCGTCAGGCTCTCATGCCTCAACTGGATCACCAGACTCCCCTGCCTCAGCCGGTCTGTCAGGATCCCACGCCCCAGCCGGCGACAAGTTCCCGCGGATAAGCAGGGGTGACTAGTCCGCTCCTGATACCCGGGATCGTCTCTTTGGTTGGTGTCCTGCGGCTGGAGTCGAACCCGCCGGGGAGGGGGTACCACTACTATGCTCTCTCTGGCACTCTAGGTCACCATGTTCCCACATTTCAGCTGGACTGACAGGTTTCCCGCACCTCAGCAGTGATGATCGGTCCACTCCTGTTCCCTGGGATCGTCATTTTGGTTGCCGTCCTGCGGTTGGAGCCACGTGCCGGTGAGGGGGTACTGTCACATGTGCTTCCTCTCCGGCCTCTAGGTCCGCAGGCTGCTCATTATGGCGCAAATCTGCCACAATCGTTACGCACACCTGCGTGTCGTCAGACTCACCTAGACTCCATCACTTCCCTGATTACCTTCCCTATACATGTCACTCCCTTTGGTTCCTTCCCCAGGCATCGTTTCTGTTTCTGTGTCATTTCTGTGTGCTGTTCGAGTTCCTTGTTTTGTATTATGTTCAGTTTATTTATTAAAACACTCACTTCCTGAACTTGCTTCCCGACTCTTGTCTTTACACAGAGAGTCGAGTGCAGACAGAAATACATCTTTAAAAAGGTACCAAGCTTGATCAACATCATCACAGTTTAGTACATGAGACCAATCCAAAATTCCAAGGACCTCTAAACAACGTTACTTTTTTAGTCCAAATAACTGATTAGTTATACAGGGCATTTACTAGTGTATTCTTCTTGGGTGATAACTGCACATTTGTGTTAAAATCGCCAAGCAGAATGCATTCGCTATCCGCAAATATATTGTGATCACAGCAATTCGATTCAAGTAAATCATATAAATGATTCTGCTTGGGAGGCCGATAGCGCACACCAACAAGTATAGGACGACATGTAGGAAGAAGTATATCTACCCATGTAACCTCAAGACCATCCATTTTCAGATATGAACTCGGGTTAAAATGCACATCATTCCTAGGAGTTCCTCTAATTTCGGCAGCAGGCTCCATGCGTTCACATGAATGAAATGAAGTCCTCTCTGATTGAAACAGTCAAACGCCATTTTCTGTGCCCACTGCTGATACATCGACTATCTCATCTAGATTGCACTCATCATCCCTGCATGTGTCCAGCATCCCAATGTTTGGCACCGCATTTAAGCAGCATACATTGCAAACTAGCGAAATGTTACTTTGAGACTTTACAGCTTCATCATATGACAAAGGGGTTGATAGCTCCACACTTTATGTGAACAAACCAATCACAAATGTCACAAGCCACCGCTTTTGAATTCTTCCTTATGGTCTTACCACAGTTTGGGCATAGTTGTTTAGCTTGCTTTGTGGTGTTTGGACCAGGACAGGGGTGTACATCGCCACAGAGTAGCAGGCTGAAGGTAACAAGCAACTTGTTGGAGTCAACACCGGTGTCAGCGATGCTGCAGCGTTTCCTGTGTACCTTCCACGAGCGGCTCAGCTGTTCCCGTAGGAAAGTTAATATCACGTGCCGGTAAAGTTGTTAATGGCCGAAGTTCACAATATGAAAGTGAAGATTTCCGTCCACGTCTTTCGGTGTAAGTGGAATGGGAGTTTGGGATAATCGCCATGTTTGAATTGTAGAATAAATCAGAAACACCAAAGCAAAACATCTGGATAGAGCCATAACAGTATTGCGTGTTGCACATTGCGATATACTAACAAACAATACTGATAATCAAACAAACAATTTGCCCACGGTCATGTATATCCTACCAACAGTACATTAAAAACTGTAATATCTTATGTTTCACTGAGTCGTGATACATTCATACCATCTGAATTTCCATTTAGCCTCCTGGTCCATGTCTATGGCTGTTTGTTTTAGCAGGCTTTATTAGGTCTTCGTCTACAGGCAGCTGTTGTCTGTGTATGTTGTGCTTTTTCTCAGCATTGTACAAGAATGCAGAGCATGAACTGTTTAGTCTTTGTTTGACTGATGTAGCTGGCAAGGTAACTGATGTTTGACTTAACAGATCTGTCAGTTCTGTTTTGACTACAGTTTCACTAATTTATTACACCCGCCAGTGTAAGTGCTAAACTGCTTACTGACTGTACACTGTAATGTTACTGCATGATTGTAGTGGGTTTACTAACACGTTAGTTCTATTAGCTACAGTATGTTGACTATTCTGTTACTTTAGCTAATATAGTGACAACGAT
Organism: Oncorhynchus keta; assembly: GCF_023373465.1. Classification (NCBI taxonomy): domain Eukaryota; kingdom Metazoa; phylum Chordata; class Actinopteri; order Salmoniformes; family Salmonidae; genus Oncorhynchus; species Oncorhynchus keta. The sequence goes on from NC_068443.1 coordinate 32,334,170, forward strand.
GTAGGCTGTGTGTAGCGGTTATGATACGGTTTATGAAAGCTTACCTTGACTTGGAAGAGTTCCAGTGTTGTGCTGAATAGTCATAGCCAGCTAGCTAACATAGCATTCCTCTGTTTAAGCAGGGTGTTTGAGTAGGCTAAACTAGCTAGCTGCATTTGTTAGCTAGGTAAGTGAAACTGAAAAAAAAAGGCCATTTCAATTATTTGGTGACATGAATAGATTTAGTATAGTTTCATCTAAAAAGGATAACTTTTAAAATTTAGATTTTTTTCCCCCAACAGAATCAGCGGAATGAATACTCCCGTAATAACATGTAAATGCAATTCACTTTCATAGCAGCCAGAACGTATTTCATATATTTGCAGATTAGCGTTAGGTTCGGGCCTCAGATTTTCTCTTTATCACATATAGTCAGGTGGTTGGGGGATGGGTTATTAGCAATTGAACAAACAGAGCTTAAAAGAGCCGATATTTACATGAGGGCTTGTGCCCCTTATTACGTACTACGAGTGGTAAATATTGTACCCAGGCACCAGCAGATTTATTTTTGATCCTGTCATAACTGTGAAAGTGGATCCATAACATAACGGTTTTAAAGTCACTCCAACATTTGCAAGGATATGTTGCAGAACTCACCATTTAATATCATTCTGCAATAGCAGAAATGGCCTGTTTTCATTGTAAGATTCATTTTTTGGGCAATTGCTCATATCAGGAAATGTTGCCCATGGAGGATGACAGACTGCACTTCTCTAAAATGTAGAAGTGTAGGCCAAGTCAACAAATCACAAAACAGTTTTGTGAGTCTTTTAGCTCACGGCACTTAATTTCGCAATCAGCACGTTACCCCATCACCCCTCCCCACGCTGAACAGGTAGTGTAATGAATACAGGTGCAGTGGTTCCGCACTGCCTATCAGGGAAACATGATCAATATAGTAGGCAGACAGCGTTTAATTGTCTTTTGTTAACAAAGAGCCTCCCTCTGAGGAGGGGAGGAGAGGGCCCTCTGCTGTCGATCATGCTCAACATAATGGAATGTATTCCCATTCCTAGCATGAATTGATAGGAAATGCAGTGCAACAAGCCCACCCTTTTTTGTAAGTTGATAAAGCTGAATAGGAGAGGATGTGTGTGGTGCAGACAGAAGGTTATGGTTTGTTCAAGTAAAATGTGTGTGTGTGTGTGTCTGTGTGTCTCTGTGTGTGTGTGTGTGTGCACAAATGTGTGTGTACGTGCTTGTTCATGTATGTATGCGTGTGTGTCTATATGCGATCTTTGAGAAAGCGCATACATTTGTATTCTTATACATTTCTGTCGGTTTGCTGTCTATATGGATTCTAGAATGGTTTGTGGAGGTCATTCTATCATTCAACCAGAGGGTGGCACTCATTCTCTTTCAGAAAACCAACAGTCAGTTAAAGACGAGACTGCAAATGTTCTCATTCTGGCAGTGGGAATTATCCCACTGACAACATAATGGAAAAAAAACCTTACATTACCTTTCACTGCTACTGTGGAGAGGCACAGTGGCAAATTGAATATGTTGAATAAATGTACATTCACGACAACTGTGACATTAAGCCTTTCAGCTGAAATTATGGTATTTTAGCTTGATTTTATACATTAGAAACATGAAGACTACTGAGAAATGGTTTGACTCAGCAAGACCCTTCATGCCAATAATGGCATATTGAAACTGATGAAAGAAACCCGAAATTCATTATGAAACCAATAAAATGAGTTAGGAAACCAATTAATATTGCCTTATGGTCAGGTTAAGGCGAGATAGTTCTGGTTTGTGAAATCTGATAATAAATTGAATGTACTGGGTTCAGTGATTTTACTGATAAACCCTTTGTCTCCTAGCGCAATACCATGGAGGAGACCGCCCAGTGTCATATCTCGCCCTCAATTAACTTCAAACTTCTCTCCATTACACGCAACCACACACCATCTCATTATCATACACAGCCCCATCAGCTCCACTAATTGTTTTTCTATTAATTTTCAGTTTTATTGTCATGCCTTTCTCCCAGAAAGGGGTTCTGATCCTCTTCTCTTCCCATAGAGGGGTTCTGATGGAATTTTGGAGACTATGGAGAATGGACATCCCAGCTCCTGCCCCTGAGGGACATGGAAGGGGTTGGAGAGAGAGAGAGAGCGAGAGAGGAGATAGAAGGGAGCAAGCGAGAGAGAGAGAGAGCGAGAGGCCCAGTGTCTGATACCTATGCTTGCTGAAAGAGATGGATGAATAGATGGAGGGAGTAAGATAAGTTAATGACTTTATTATCCCCACAGGGATAACACAATTAAAGATAGACAAAGGACATAAACAGACAATAAATACAGGTAGGTAAAGTGCAGTTCATTAGCAATTAATTATGAATCTGTACACTATTCACAACAGAACACTCTGTCAACTGTAATATTAGTTGTAGACCAGCCCTCAAGTCCTACTTGGTTTTTTAAGCATTTGGGTTTTTAAACATTCAGGAGCCTTTCTGCCATTGGTACAAAGGATTGTTTGGCATTAGATTGTTTGGCATTGGAGAGAAAACAAACGTGATAGACCTTGTTGTTTTCCCCACCCAGGTTTATATGTACAGGTCTGTAGCGTTGAGGTGATAAGAGTCAGGAGTGTTAGCGTTGTAACCTTCAAAGGCCACGGGCGGAGGATTCCAGAGTCAGTTAATTCACAATCAGTTTAAAGGTCACCACACACACGCTGATACGGAGAGGTGCTGCAGTTCACTGAGCTAACTGGCTGATATCAGTGTGAAGTGGAATCACCTGCTGTCTCCAAATGCACAACAAACAAGCAAACAGACACCTACTCAGAACCTGCTTAGAGGGTCCCTGGCTGTACTCAAAGGTCAAAGGGCACTCAAAGGGTACCTGTAGTATGTAAACAAGGACACCTTCAAATATGATTTTTTGTTGTTGTGTCTTGATGAAGTGCTCTGCTTCACACCAGCTCAGTCTTATAGGCTTTAAGAGAGCGAAAGCTTCAGATGTAGTCTAACGTAACGTGGCAATGTTAGAAGAATGATACCAGACTCTTGAATGTTAAATCAGCCTGCCCATGGGGCAGAGAGAAAGCAGAGAGGCCAAGTACTAGGAGGACTCTGTTACTTAGACCGCTCAGAGAAGAAACACACTCATTATTCATTCATAGAAGAGGGCATAAAGCACAGCGGGAGTAGTGACGTCATCAACTCCTAAGCTCCGTTGGAGAGCATCGTTAGAGCTTCTGACTGACTGCTTCATGTTTCTCAAAGACTATATCACGTCAATAAGCACCTACGTTTCTGATGTTTTTCTCCATGATGTGCTTGGATTGTGTGGTATGTCTTTATGTTGTATTATACAATCATGTCTAGAGTAGTCCGGCAGGTCTTTGAGTGTGTGTGCCCACATGAAAAAAAATACTACAGTTTGCTATAGAATACTACAGTACTTACTATAGAATAATGTAGTAAACTGCAGTAAACATTAATGGTAACAAAATCACTACAAGAACAGTAATTACTATAGTACATGCTACTGTATTATATTAGCACATACCCTGCCCGGGCCCCTCCCGATATCCCAATTTGTGCCACCCATAAATTAGAAACCTATATGCCAAGTAGAGTCCATATAATGTGTTCCCTACAGTATATATATATATATATATATATATATATATATATATATATATATATAAAAAAGAGCAGAAGCTCTGACCTGCTCTTCAGTCCTACCTACCTACAGGTTATGGAAAATTTGCTCTTTGCGTATTTTGTCAAGTAGGTTTCCTCAAGAACAAAGCCCCCACCACTATGTCAAAGATAATAAAACAAGAACCCTATAGTAAATACTACACTAATGTCCACAAACATACTACTGAAAATACTACAGTATACTACAGTAAGTACTATAGCATATACTACTGTTTTTTTTTCTTAAAAAATAAACTGTAAATACTACAGTAAAGTCCACAAAAACACTAATGTGGATCCTATAGTATTTAACCATAGTATTTTTTAATGTGGGTGTTTGTTCTCCATTGATGTTATTGTGACTATTGCAGTATTGTCCTATTGTGCATTATCAGTACATCCTTGCAGCGCTGCACTGCAGATCTATCCTATGGTTCTTGTGACTACTGTATAGGTTTCTCTGTTTGTACTGTCTGTGTATGAAGCACCTTTTGTACGTGTGTTCATATTTGAATGTGTGCTGTGAATAGTATAAATAGACGGTATTATCAACAGCCAAGGTCTTCTGGCTCGCAAACAGAAGCAGATGATGTCATAACTAGAGTTTACGGTGGTGACGCACAGCATGTGGGCTTTTCACACAATGTCAAACCACCATTGTTTTCGGGGTTATATTTCATTTAAGTTGGATGGAATCGAATCAGATGTGGTGAATGACTGAGTTGTACTCAGAGATTCCAGTCAAAAACTGAAATAGTGTTGGTCCTGATTTGATTCGCTGGACAAACCAGCCGAGACCGGTTTGTGATGAGTTGCAGACCTCATGCGGGGCTGGAGAAATTCCATCTACTCTTGTTCACCTGAGCTGAGGCATCCAGCGACTGGGCTAAGAGAGAGCGGTCTTCTCAGCTCTGTAAGCTGTTAGCTGGGCCAAGAGGTTGCCTGCCTAAAAACCAGAGGGTAGTGGACCAGAGAGGAGCAATCTGAGCTTATCCACATGCTGCTGCATGTGCACGCCAGCGCACGCACAGATGCACAGAGTCTCCGGTTTACAGCGTTTCATACACACATAGATACAGTATGTTTACACATGCACTCAAGCACACTGCCTTGCAAATATACAGGCATCTGTACACCAAATCAAGGTTAAACAAGGGGATATACATTTTTGTGAGTCATGCTAGCGATGAGTCAAAATACACATTCAATCCTACCCTCATCTCAGAGGTATGGAAAGCTGACTAAAATGGGAACATGAGAAAGCTAAGCCAGAAAAAAAAAACTATATTATTCAAATTGCAGTAATATTATGCATATTCATTCTACAACAGAGGATTAGCTTAAGGACCTGCATTTCAAGTCCAAGGAAGGCTCTCTGTAGTCTTTGACTGGAAGAATGAGAGCATTTTCCCCTCTTGTTCTGTGAAGGGGACCAGGCAGGCAGAGAGGCAGGCAGGCGCTCCAGCAAAACCCTCATTATGCTTTGAAAATCCCTCTATGCATCCAGTGCCCCAACCTCCACACCTCTCCGCCTCTAAACTGGGGTGAAACAGATAACATTAGCAAGTTGGAGCGCCTGCCGCAGTCAGGTAGAAAGAGCACCTTTGAATGTCAACCGTCAAATATCAGAGAAGCAAGCTTCAAATGGCACAGGGAAGAAACTCGTCATAGACCACGAGGGTACACATTATCTGAGGCCAAGAACAAGTCTGATAACAGATATAGAAGCTGTTTGAATAGAAGAGGGAGGTTGGGAGAAGGGAGATGTGGATTTTAATCATGATATTGGGTATTGAATTGCTACTGAATTGCATTAATTTGGTGTTGCCTGAATGCAAAATGAAGGGAATTCATAGTAGGTGAATAGAGAATGGGCATGAGGTATGTTTTAATGATCATGTTCTGATTTATTAATGCAAACACTAATTTGTAATTATTTGAGTTGGTGAATGATTGGAGTTTTTAATAGTAGGTTCCCTTACCCAGTGCATAAAGAACATCCATTAATCTATGAATAGCAGGCAGAAAAAGGGGGTAACACAGTTTAGACTTCTAATGGTAACAGAGTTTACTTCAGAGGGTAACAAAATTGACTTTTGAAGATAACAGAGTTGAGACCTCGGAGGGTAACAGAGCTGAGACTTCCAGGTGTAACAGGGTTGAGAGTTCAGCATGTTGAGGGTAAAAAGAGTTGTAATAAAGCAATACTTTAAGTAACCAACGTGATGGAAGGAAGAATGAA